>NC_057717.1:98806121-98810315 GCF_004010195.1 Chiloscyllium plagiosum | reverse complement strand
ACACACACACACTCACACAGACACACACACAGACAGACACACACACACTCACACACGTACACACACACTCACACACAGATACACACACACCCACCCATAGTCACCCACACACACACTCACCCACACCCTCACACACATATAGACACACACACACACTCACACACATACAGACGTACACACATGGACAAACAGACACAAACACACATTATGATATCGTCGATACTGCCTTCTCTCAGTTAAGGAGTATCATGAAACAAGCTTTGTAAAAGCAGACTTTCCACATTATCTTCCATTTTGTGACTGTCTCACCTTTCTGCCCTTGTCTCCGGGTTGTACATGAGAAGTAAATCCTTGAGTGGCAGCTGAGCCTATCTGAGATCTTTCACAATTAGCGAGGGATAAGGGAAATCCCTGAGGGGCAGGGAGTTGGGGGTGGCGGAGAAATGGAGAGGGGTGTTGGGGAGAGAAGGTTAAATCGAAGGTAGGGGAACTCAAGATACCCTGAGAGGAGTTAAAGAATGGAATTCCACTTGAAGCTAATGATTAATATCTCAACATCTTGATAGCATTACATCCTCATCATCACTGTCAGTCTATTTTGTATCTGGCATGTACAATCTCACGTGCACATGGTGTATATTTTTACATTTGAGTAGAGCCGGGTTCTCAAACCCATTCCCATCGGGACACCAGATGAGCAATTGTTGGGGCCTGCTCGTGGGAGGGTTGGGGGTGGAGAGGAGGGCAGCCCCTGTAAGTGTAGGGGGGGGTGTGATAGGGAGAGCGGTGAGGACATCTCAGGGATGTTTCCTTTTCCCAAAGCATTTAAGGCCGGCCCTTTCTTCCTGCTCTGGGTTGGAAGCTGCCTCTAGGTTGGTCATGCATTGGGAATCCCTCGCAAGCTCTCAGGCCCTCTTCCTCAACTTTGGGAAACTCTGGTCTAAAGAGCAAAACCCTTCCCATGATCTACCAGTCGAAACCAGCCTCTGAACGGGGACAGACTCTGAGAGTAAGATTCCACAGCCAGCAGCAACTCATAACCCAAGCAGGAATCCTCAATACTCCCCACATCATATGTTATCAAACCTCTCGATGCAAACCTTTGAAGATAATGTTGGTTTTGGAATGTCTCTTAATCTTAGCATACCGGCCATAGCAATGGCACAGTAGCTTGGTGGTTAGCACTGCTGCCTCACGACACCAGGGACCTGGGTTCAATCCCACCCTCAGGTGACTGTTGGTGTGGAGTTTGCAGGTATCTCCCTGTGGGTTTCCTCCAGGTACTCTCATTTCCTCCTGCAGTTCAAAGATGTGCGGGTTAGGTAGTTTGGCCATGCTAAATTACTCGGAAAAAATGAGGACTGGAGATCAGTTGAGAGTGTGGTGCTGGAAAAGATCCCTGATGAAGGGCTTAAACCGGAAACGTTGTTTCTCCTGCTCCTTGGATGCTGCCTGACCTGCTGTGCTTTTCCAGCACTCTTGACTCATGCTAAATGACCCCATAGTATCCCAGGGATGTGTAGCTTAGGTGCACTGGCTGTTGAGGATGGGTCTAGCTGGAATGCTGTTCCGAGGGCTGGTGTGGACTTGTTGGGCTGAGCGTCCTGTTTTCACACTGTCGGGAGTCTATAACCATACTCTTCACTTTATTACATTCTCTGCTTTTTTTCTCCTGCCAATTCATTTTTCTCTCTTCCGAGCCGTACTCAGGTATGACTCACGGACGATGATTTGTCTTCGATCATCTGTTCCTTATCCTGAAGTACACAGCTGCCAAGGTGACTGAGGTGGGGCCAGAGACTGACGATGGAGAGCGGTTTTCCACTTGTCCGTCAGCTACATGCACTTGTCGATGGAGGGGGTGAGAGGTCAGAGGACAGCAATCAGGCCCAGAGTCCTCAGAGGAGGTTCACGAGAATGGTCCCAGGCATGAAAAGCTTAATGTAAGAGGAATGTTTGAGGACATTGGGTTTATACTCGATGGAGTTTAGAATGATAAGGGGGGATTTAATTGAAAGTTACAGAACAGTGAATGGCCTGGACAGAATGGATGTTGGGAAGATGTTTCTATCAGTAGGAGAGACTAGGACCTGAGGGCACAGCCTTAGAGTAAAGGGAAGGCTCTTTAGAACAAAGATAAGGAGAATCCTTATCTCCAGAGCAGGACGAATCTATGGAAGGCTGTGGTGGCCAGACCATTGAGTATGTTTAAGATGGAGATAGATAGACTCTTGAGTATCAAGGGGGTCAAGGGTTACAGGGAGAAAGTGGGAGAATAGGGTTGAGAAGCTTATCAGCCATGATTGAATAGTGGAACAGACATGATGGGCTGAATGGTCTAACTTCTGATCCTATGTCTTCTGGTCTTATGGTCTACACATGACTCCAGACAATGTGGTTGGTTCTTAATTGCCCTCTGGGTAATTAGGGGTGGGCAATAATCGCTGGACCTGGCCAATGGCACCCGCATCCTGTGAATGAAAAAATAACCCGGTACAATCCCTTCAGGAACTGCTCTCTACGCTGTCTCCTGCAAACTCTGCCTCCTCAAGTCATGAGCAAAGACTTGAGTTCACATTCATTTCCATTCTGTTTAAGCGCCCAGGGACAGGCTTCAGCTCTGTTTGTACACCTGTAATAGTGTCAGTCAGTCTTCTCACAATCCGTTACTGCGTAGCAACAGAGCGATTGATGCATGCTCTGTGCAGGGGGAGGCTATCTCCCTGTCTGATCCACAGATTAATCCTTCAAACAGACAGAAAGCTTTCTTCTTGTAGACTCCAGCCAGATTTCAAAACAAAAATGCATACCATCGCACCTGCAAACTAGTAGCTGACGTGACTATGAAGTGCTTGATGTGATTCTGCTCATTCTGACCCTGCACTCACCTGCGATCCACACACGTACAAATCCCCAGCTTGAGGTGCAGCCTCCAGGCTGTTTTATGTATGTCATAAGAGTCTGGACAAAGGAACTGAAGGCCATTGTTGCTACTTTTGCAGATGACACAAAGACAGGTGGAGGGATAGGTCGTGTTGAGGAAGCAGGGAGGCTGCAGAAGGATGTGGACGGGCTAGGGGAGAGGGCAAAGGTGTGTGGCAGACGGAACACAATGGGGGAAAGTGTGAGGTGATCTACTTTGGTAGGAGGAGTAGAGACATACTTTTGAAATGGGGAAAGGCTTTGAAAACCTGAAGGCAATTGGGTTCAGGATTCTCTTAAGGTTAACATGCAGGTTCATCGGCGTTAGGAAGGCAAATGTAATGTCAGCGTTTAATCTTAGGAGGGCTCGAATACAAGAGCAGGGATGTACTGCTGAGGCTGGATAAGGCTCTGGTCAGACCGCATTTGGAATATTGTGAGCAGTTTTGCCTCCCGTATCTAAGGAAGGGTTTGCTGGCCTTGGAGAGTGGCCAGAGGTGGTTTACAGGAACGTTCCCGGGGGTGAAGGCCTTGTCATGTGAGGGGTGGTTGAGGAATCTGGGTCTGCATTTCAATGGAGTTTAGAAGGAAATGGGGTGAGATCTGATTGAAACTGACAGAATACTATGAGACAACTGGATAAAGTGGATGTAGAGACGATGTGTCCACTCGTAGGAGAGACTGGGACCCTCAGAGTTAAGGGATGATCCTTTAGGACTGAGATGAGGAATCCTTTCAGCCAGAAGGTGGTGTCTCTGTGGAACGCATTGCCACAGAGGCCAAGTCACCGGGAGTGTTTAAGACAGAGAGAGATAGATTCTGAAGAAGAGTCACTGGACCTGAAACATTAACTCTGGTTTCTCTCCACAGAGCAATTTCTGCTTTTCCTTTCTGATTTCCAGCATCCACGATTTTTCCGTGGTGTTTTATATACAGTAGATAAGTTCTTGATTGGTAAGGGGATCGAGAGTTACAGGAGGAAGGCAGGGGAATGGGGTTGAGGAACATACCAGCTATGAGGATGGAATGGTGGTGCAGACCCGATGGGCTGAATGACCTAATTCCACTCCAGTACCTTATGGTCAATGCAATTGGGTTTGGATGGGAATGTGGAATTTGCAACACAAAGGGTGTGATCTTATTTAACATGGAGCAGGTTGGAAGGGCTGAGTGGCCTACTCGTACTTTGTAGATGGTAATTGTCAGCTTCCCTCCCTAACCTCGACGTCCCTGTTTAGATTACATTACAGTGTGGAAACAGGCCCTTCGGCC
>NC_057717.1:98797213-98806103 GCF_004010195.1 Chiloscyllium plagiosum | reverse complement strand
CCTGCACATCTTTGGACTGTAGGAGGAAACCGGAGCACCCGGAGGAAACCCACGCAGACACGGGGAGAATGTGCAAACTCCACACAGTCAGTCGCCTGAGGCGGGAATTGAACCTGGGTCTCAGGCGCTGTGAGGCAGCAGTGCTAACCACTGTGCCACCGTGCCGCCCACACTTAGCTCACTTGTCAACCAGGAATCTGCCAAACTCAGCCTTGAGTACATTCCAATGGCACACCCTCCACTGCTCTCTGGTCCCAGTGAACTCAATCTCATCCATGTTCTCCTCGAACTCTCTTAGGTACCCATCCCAATGGTCGAGTTGGCCATCTGTTAATGCTCCTCACTAGTGAAGGAAGCCCTTCCACCTCTAAGAATGCGCAACCCAGCAATTGTCACAAAGCAGTAAAGTGGAAAAGTTTTGAGAAACTCTTTTTGATTTTAAGATGTCCCAAAATCATTTACTAAATAACTTTGGAATTGTAGTCACTGCTGGGACATAGAGAGACCAAGTCAGAATCATTAATCAGAGTTATTCCTGTGGTTTGAATGTTTTTAAAGAGTTCAGAAACCAATCATGCTGGTGAACAGGCTTTTTGATAAATTACTGGAGATGGTTGTTTGGAGAAGCAACTGTGCTTTCCACTGCTCACCCACAATTTCTAATGTTAATAAAGTTAACCACAGTCACTGTAAGATGTCTATGCGGTTGGAGTTAGCTCAGATTATATCAAGGTATTCCTGTTCCTGGGGAACAGAATGCAGGACTTAAACACAGCTCAGAAGAGGCATGACGTTAGAGCCCGACTTGCACTCGTCAGGACCGAGATGCAAGAAACTCAAATTCCGAGAGGAGAGCAACAATTAATGCAGCGTAGAAAGAGGATTCTGATTTATGGCTGGCATGGAGATGCAGCACAAACTGTTCCCTGTCGTATCTCAGTCAACCGGTCAAACTGGCACCGTAACGTTGTTTGGGCTGGGCATTGTCACTGGGATGTAGGATGGTGACAGGGAACAGCAAAAGGGAGTCAAATCATTGCAAACATCACAACTGGGTAAATAATGAGCATACAGACCTCCTTCTAGATGGCAAAACCACCACCGAAAGCATAGAGCTATAGAGCACAGAAACAGATCGTTCAGCCCAACTCGTCCATGCTGACCAGATATCCTAAACTAACTTAGTCCCATTTGCCAGCACTTGGCCCATATCCCTCTAAACTTTTTTTATTCATATATCCATCCAGATGCCTTTTAAATGTTGTAATTGTACCAGCCTCCACCACTTCCTCTGGCAGCTCATTCCATACACGTACCACCCTCTGCATGAAAAAGTTGCCCGTCAGATCCCTTTTAACTTTTCCCCCTCTCAACCTAAAGCAACGCCTTCTAGTTCTGGACTCCCCCACCCCAGGGAAAAGACCTTGCCTGTTTACCCTACCTCTGCCCCTCATGATTTTATAAACCTCTATACAGTCACCCCTCAGCCTCTGAAGTTCCAGGGAAAACAGCCCCAGCCTGTTCAGCCTCTCCCTATAGCTCAAACCATCCAACCATGTCAACGTCCTGGTAAATCTTTCCTGCTCCCCTTCATGTTTAACAACATCTTTCCTATAGGAAGCACAGCAGAATTGGATGCAGTTTTCCAGTTAACGACCTCTGCCCACCAGGAGCAGCCTTCTCAGTGAGGCATTGCTCACTCTCTGGAGCAGGTAGGACCTGAAGCTAATCCTCCAGGTAGGAGTAAAATCCACAAAAACCCTTCTCTGGCACCAGAACATTAGAATACAATTAAACACAGGTGAAAACATTCAAAATGCCATGATTTAATGCTTAAAAAGTATTTTATATTTAAATAAAAATATAAGGGCATATCACTTTGAGGCTTCTCCTTCTACTGCTACTACAGAAATTATTGGTGAAGACCTTGATATAGATCAATTTTTTTATTTTCCAACATTAGTGCTCACCACGTTTTGACAATACTGCTGAAAGTGGTAACACCCATCACATCTCCCACCTGGACTGACAACAGCAATTGGCACATGGGAGAACGATCCCCTCCAAGCCACTCAGCATCCTGACTTGGTGCTATATTGACCGTTCCTTCACTGTCGTTGTGTCAAAATTGTGGAACCTTCTCTCTGACAGCACAGGGAGTGTCCCTACACCCCGTGGACTACAGCGGTTCTAGAATACAGCTCACCACCACCTTCTCCAGCACAATTAGGGAGGGGGCAATGAACGTGACACACACATACACACAAACACACACACACACATAAACACACAAACACACACAAGCGCACTCACACACACGCGCACTCATACACACACACAAACACACACACACAAACACACACATGCGCACTCACACACACAAACACACACACGCACACACACACATACAAACACACACACACACACACAAACACGCACACACACGCACACACACACGCACACACACACACACACATAAAGCTTCATCAGAATCTAATACGTAATGATGGCACCAGGGACTGAGGAGGATTCTGGGAGAAGTCGGCTTGGTCACCACGGCTAAGCAGGGGATCGCAAAAGACCTGGTGTCAAAGAATGGTGAAGACCCAAGCAATATGACACTGTAGTGATTCCCTCTCTACCCACCACCTGGTCTGACTGAAACTGGTTGGTCTTTCAGAGCAAGGAGTTGCCCCTGACTGAGTGCTGCAGACTGGCACGTTCCAAGGTCCAGGACTATGTGCTGAGGGACTCACTAAAGTTTGGGGAGCTGCTGCCAAGGTGCAGTGGGGAAAGACCACAGTCTGAGGTCTTCCTGCTGATGGTAAATGGGGGTCCATTCAGTTGTTGGACACTCTCAATGTCTCAATGCACGTAAATATAGTCTTGCATATGTAAGAGATGTCTTTAGGTTGTTGGATAGTGTCAAACTCCAATGATATTGTTTCCTTGGTATGCTGCTGTACAGAACTGAACTGCGTTTATGACTGCATATATACATAAAGGTACTTTGTATGAATAAAGTGTATTTTTGAAATAAAAGGAACCTTGAACCAAAAAAGGAGAGGCTGTTAGGAAACAGGGCTGGAGAGTGGGACTAGCTAGGTAGTTCCTTCAGGAGCAAGTACAGACACAATGGGTTGAATGGCCTCCTTCTATATTGTAAAATTCTATGATAGTTTATGACAGCAACATCTTGGAACTTTCCATATTCAAGTAACAATCACTTGCTGGACAGCTGATACTCACCTGAACTTAGCTGGTTTGCTTAACCTTAAATTGACCATAACAGGCAGGAAAAGGGATTCAGCTCCTCAAGAGTAGGAAGAGATGTTCCCTTCACCGGGTCAGATATTCAACTCTATCTTTGGTTTCTCCTTATTGTGGATACTCCTTCACAACCCTCTGAGACCTGTGTCGCTCCAGTTCTGTCCTTTTGTTCATATCTCATCTCTGTTTGTTCAGGTGATAGTAGGGCGTGTTGGTAATGTGATTGGACTGGTAATCCAGAGCTTCAGGCTAAATCTTCAGGTTCAAATCCTGCCACAGCAGTTGACTGAATTCATCAGTCTGGAACTGAAAAACCCCATCTGAATTTGTGGTGACAAATTACAATCACTGGGTCCACTCTTAGTGAAGGACACTTTGCCATCTTTTCCCGGTCTGGTCTTCATACAACAGCAGACCCACAGCAATGCAGTTGGCATTTAAGGGCAGTTAGAGATGGTCAACACAAGCTGGCCATGCCAATGCTGCCCACTTCCCATGAATGGGCAAAGAAAACCATATTGGTGATTGTACCTTTACTATCCAGATCCGCAGCTCTAGAATTCCCCCCAAACCTCTCTGTGTG
Organism: Chiloscyllium plagiosum; assembly: GCF_004010195.1. NCBI lineage: Eukaryota > Metazoa > Chordata > Chondrichthyes > Orectolobiformes > Hemiscylliidae > Chiloscyllium > Chiloscyllium plagiosum. The sequence continues at coordinate 98,802,250 of NC_057717.1, read as the reverse complement.
TCCCCCTTCCTTTGAGCTCCCTGAAATCCACCTGTGGCTATGCTGAATGACTTTGACTTTTGTAATTGTATATCCTTTGCACCCTGTCAGGCACTGTGGGACATTTGATGGCACTATATAAATGTAAATTGGCATTGCCACTGTCCAGTACATTCTGACTCTAAAGTTGAGCCTAAAGGAGGAAGGCCGTAATGTAAAAGTTGATGTTCTCTACATTAGTCCCCATTCAGACCCCAAACACATGCACAACATGATTCATGACAGACTTTGTCCAAAGTTGTTGTAGAGATTATCAAAACCGATATGTTACTCTAGATATTAATACCTCCAGTGTTGTGATCCTATCCTTAAATTTGTTTCATTTAACTGTAAATAAAGCCTTCGGTTGCCATAGCTTGGGATGCCCAGATTATTTTTCTTCACTGTCCATACTGTAGATCAATGGTCCTCAAACCTAACACATCAAACAGAAATCGATGCTCTCATGAATTTATTTCTATTTTTAAATTGCTGGTCACATCTTTGTACTTTCCTCCAGGTCATCAATCCTCCAATTCTAGCCCCAAGAGAATCTGCAATTTCCATCAATCTACTATTTGGTGGCTCAGTGGTTAGCACAGCTGCCTCACAGCGCCAGGGACCTGGGCTCAATTCCACCTTTGGGTGACTGTCTGTGTGGAGTTTGTATATACTGTATGGGTTTCCTCCAGGTGTTCCGGTTTCATAGATCATAGAATCCTGACAGTATGGGAACAGGCCATTTGGCCCAACAAGTCCATACCACCCCTCTGAAGAATATCCTACACATTCCCTATTATTTTACATTTTCCCTGACTAATGCACCTAACCTACACATCCCAGAACACCGTGAGCAATTTAGCATGGATCAATCCACCCTAACCTACATATCTTTGCAGGAAACCCACGCAGATGCAGGGAGAACGTACAAACTCCACACAGTCACCTGAGTCTGGAATCAAACCTGGGTCCCTGACGCTGTGAGGCAGCAATACTAACCACTGAGCCATTGCTCCATTCATGGGAGACTGGTTAGCAAGATTATATCTCATGAAATACAGGGAGAACTATCCATTTGGATAGAGAACTGGCTCAAAGGTAGAAGACAGAGGTTGTGGGTGGTGGAGGGTTGCTTTTCCGACTGTAGGCCTGTGACCAGTGGTATGCCACAAGGATCAGTGCTGGGTCCACTACTTTTCATCATTTATATAAATGATTTGGATGTGAACACAGGAGGTATAAGTTAGTAGATTTGTAGATGACACCAAAATTGGAGGTGTAGTGGACAGTGAAGAAGGTTACCTCAGATTACAACGGGATCTTGATCTGATGGGCCAATGGGCTGAGGAGTGGCAGATGGAGTTTAATTTAGATAAATGTGAGGTGCTGCATTTTGGAAAGGCAAATCAGGGCAGGACTTATATACTTAATGGTAAGGTCCTGGGCGGTGTTGCTGAACACAGAGACGCTGGAGTGCAGGTTCATAGCTCCTTGAAAGTAGAGTCGCAAGTAGATAGGATAGTGAAGAAGGCATTTGCTTTCCTTTATTGATTAGAGCATTGAGTATACGGGTTGGGAGGTCATGTTGCTGCACAGGACATTGGTTAGGCCACTTTTAGAATATTGTGTGCAATTCTGGTCTTCCTATTGGAAGGATAGATAGATAATAGAATCCATACTTTGAAGAAACAGGCCCAACAAGTCCACACTGACCATTGAAGAGTAACCCATCCAGACCCATTCTGCTACCCTATTATCTTATATTTACTCCTTACTAAAGCCCCTAACTTACACATCCCTGAATACTATGGGCAATTTAACATGGCCAATTCATCTGACCTACACATCCTTGGACTGCAGGAGGAAACCAGAGCATCCAGAGGAAACCCACACAGACACGGGGAGAACATGCAAACTCCACACAAACAGTCGCCCGAGGCTGGAATCGAACCCGGGTCCCTGGTGCTGTGAGGCAGCAGTGCTAACCATTGAGACACCGCGCTGCCCCTTTTACTTCTGTTTTCTGTCCCTATGCATTTCAACCTGTTTTAGCTTCAATCCCCTCTCTGCGTCTCTGCCTCTATCTCCCTTTGAAATCCATTGCCCTTTTATGTTCTTTCCCTTTCTTGAAATTCTAACTTTGTTGCAAAACTTGCAGATGTTGTGAAACTTTGAAAAAGTTCAGAAAAGATTTACCAGGATGTTGCCAAGGTTGGAGGGTTTCAGCTATACAGAAAACTGAATAGGCTGGGGCTGTTTTCCCTGCAGTATTGGAGGCTGAGGGGTGACCTTATAGAGGCTTATAAAATCATGAGGGACATGGATAGGGTACATAGTCAAGGTATTTTCCCTGGGGTGAGGGAGTCCAGAACTAGAGGGCATAGGCTTAGGGCAAGAGGGGAAAGATTTAACAGGTACTTGAGGAGCAACGTTTTCACGCAGAGGGTGGTACGTGTTTGGAATGAGCTGCCAGAGGAAGTGGTGGAGGCTGGTACAATTACAATATTTAAAAGGCATCTGGATGGGTATATGAATTGGAAGGGTTTAGAGGGAAATGGGCCAAGTGCTGGCAAATGGGACTAGATTAGGTTAGGATATCTGGTCGGCATGGACGAGTTGGACCAATGCGTCTGTTTCCGTGCTGTATATCTCTAGGACTCTATGTGCAGGTTAGGTGGATTGGCCATGTTAAATCACATAGTGTGCAGATGAGGTGGATTAACCATGGGAAATGCAAGGTTACAGAGGTAGGGTGGGGCAGTAGATCTGGGTGGGATGCTGTTCAAAGGGTTGGTGGGGACATGATGGACCAAAAGGCTTGCTTCCACACTGTAGGAATTCTATAATTTGGAAGCCATACCTTCCACTGCCTAGTCCCTAAGCTCTGGCATCCCCCCTCTGAACCTCCACAACTCTCTCCATCTTGGAAACACCCCTTCAAACCCAGTTCTCTGATCAATAGTCACACTGCTCTCTCTTGATAGCTCCTGCGTGATTTGATGCCAATTTGGCATTTTGGTAACATAACTGTGTCGACGTTTTCCCAGGTGCTACGTCAATGCAAATGGTTGCTGATTTTGTTCACATGCACCCATCAAAACCTCAGGATGCTCTCCTGAAGCATAATTGTTGCAGATATTTTCTAATGAACCTGCTCAGAGATAAATCCAGAAGAAATCGGGACAGGGCTTTAGCCCCTGGAGCCTATTCCGCTCAGAGATAAGAACAAGGCTGATCTGAGATGTTACAAGATGAACGCAGGCCTCCTGCCTCAGAGGCAGAGCGTGCATCATAGTTTTAGGATAAGGGACGGCAGATTTAAAACAGAGATTAGATCCCCGACAGTGTGGAAACAGGCCCTTCGGCCCAACAGGTCCACACCGGCCCTCTGCAGAGTAACCCACCCAGCCCATTCCCCTACATTTACCCCTGACTAATGTACCTAACACTATGGCAAGTTAGCATGGCCAATTCACCTGACCTGCACATCTTTAGACTGTGGGAGGAAACCGGAGCAAACCCACACAGACATTGGGAGAAGGTGCAAACACCACACAGACAGTCACCTGAGGCGGGAATTGAACCTGGGTCCTTGGCGCTGTGAGGCAACAGTGCTAACAACTGAGCTGCCATGCCACCCCAAGATGAGGGGGAATTACTTCCCTCAAAGGGTCTGAATCCATGGAACTCACTCCCATAGAGTGTGGTGAATGCTGGGACACTGAATAAGTTTAAGGAGGGGATCTTTTTCCCCAGGGTAGAGGGCATAGGTTTAGGGTGAGAGGGGAAAGATTTAAAAGGGACCTAAGGGGCAACTTTTTCATGCAGAGGGTGGTACGTGTATGGAATAAGCTGCCAGAGGAAGTGGTGGAGGCTGGTACAAATACAGCATTTAAAAGGGATTGGAATGGGTATATGAATAGGAAGGGTTTGGAGGGATATGGGCCAAGCGCTGGCAAATGGGGCTAGAGTAATTTAGGATATCTGGTCGGCATGGACAAGTTGGACCGAAGGATCTGTTTGTATGCTGTACATCTCCATGACTCAGTGCAAGAGTCAGACTTTTGATTAGCAATATGTGGAGAGGAGGCAGGAAAATAGAGTTGAGGCTGAAGTGAGATCAGCCATGATCATACAGAATGGTGGAACAGGCTCAAGGGGCTGAATGGCCTCCTCCTGTTCCTTGAGCATCTGTCCTTATATCACAAGGCCATCAGGGATGTATAATTACTGCTATGCAGCAGCCAATAAAGACACAATCCCCTATTCTACAGAGAGGGCCAGAGAAGCCAGAGAATTGATAAGGCATCTGGATGGGTGTATGAGTAGAAAAGGTTTAGAGGGATATGGGCCAAATATCTGGCAAAGGGGACTAGATTGATTTAGGATATCTGGTCAGCATGGTCGAGTTGGACTGAAGGGTCTACTTCCAGCTGTACACTCTATGACTCTAAGCAGGAGCTGACAGTTTACGCCTCTCGCACTGACCCCATTATTATTTGAGTGTCTGTTGCCCGACCTTGGCACAGCTCACTAACCTTGCTCGTGCGGTAATTAATGGGGGAGGCAATGGCCTGGTGGTATTAATGCTGGCAAATGAGACGAGATTAATTTGGACATCCGATCGGTATGGACAAGTTGGACCAAAGGGTCTGTTTCTGTGTTGTACCTCTCTATGACTCTGCCCTAGATGGGTCTTGAAAAGCAGGATCACTGGGAACTGAGGCAAGCTAGCTTTAAGAAAGTGACAATACTTCTCCTTTAAACAATTGCATCTTCAAGATTTTTCAGTCTTTTTGTACTGCTATTGTGTGTTCAGAATAAGTGACATCATTGCTTTGGATCTTTATTTATTCGCTGTTTACTGATGATGCTACAGTAACATTCTTTGAGGATAACCTTCATTGGCAGGTGAAGAGTTTGGTTTGACCATCAGACAGAGAAATGTCATGGTCCATCCAGGTTGTTGCCATATAGCCATTCTGTCATCATTGACCTTGTGACACTTGGTGTTTTTTT
>NC_057717.1:98784221-98796332 GCF_004010195.1 Chiloscyllium plagiosum | reverse complement strand
CATAGTGTTCAGGGATGTGCAGGTTAGGGTGGGTTGGCCATGCTAAATTACCCCATAATGTTCAGGGATGTGGGGGTTAGGTGCATAAATGTAGAGTAATAGGGTATGGGAATGGGTCTGGGTGGGACATTTTTCAGGGGGTGGTGGGGGGGTCAGTGTAGACTTGTTGGGCCGAAGGGCCTGTTTCCGCCCAGTAGAGATTCTCCTAATTCTACCCTCTGGTTAGTTAGGGATGGCCAATAAATGCTGGGCCGGGCTAGTCACGCCCTCATATTGTGACTCCAACAGTCTCATTTCCCCCCCCCCCTCCCGGGCGGGGCACAAACAAAGGGGCCTGTGCCTTTAAACTGGAGACAAACAAGCAAACCATGTGGCTTGTGTTAGGGATACAGACAGGAGATATCAATAAGCCTTCAGCAGCCCTGAGACCTGGGTTAGACACCAGCTGAACAGGCGAACCTGGGTCCCCTGACTTCAGCTGTAATAATATTATCACATGTCAGTCTTTTTATGCACACAGTCCAATAAAATTAAGAGACATTGCGATTGCTTTTTTTTTCCACAGGGTGACTACAAAGTTGACACAAACGATCATTTTTGTCGGTTCCAGCTTCTTTCTGAGGAGACCAAGGGAGTTTTGAAACATCTTTAAACTTGAGATGTGTTAGTGCTCTGCAGAGTTGTGTTGAAAGAGTGTTTTAACCAGTACTGGGATTTCTCCTGCTTTGACCTCAAGTTTACTTAGATTTTGTTCAATTTTTCGTTGGTCTTTGCCTCTTGTCACCCAGACCCCTCATGTAACTTTCGCAGGCTGTTCGGCTGCGGGGGGGGGGGGGGCTTCGCTAAGCTGCTCAACAGTATTAACGGGAGCAGGATTTCTGTTTCACTCCTAGGGAACAGTGGGACCACTAGCGTATCACTGACCCCAGCTTCCCCCACTCCCCTTTTCACCAGCGCAGCCAAAACAAGCTCAGCGATAACTTGCATTTGTGTAGCACCTCCGGTTAAATAAAATAGACGTGCAAGAAAACGATTTGTCTGAGAAAAGTATTGTTCGATGGGAGAGGTTCAGGGAGTGACTTCCAAAGAACTAAAGAGAAAACGAAAATGCTTGGGAGCAACTGGCAGGAGACAGAGAGAGAGAGAGAAAGTTATCAAGTCTCCCATGACTTCCTCAGAAGCATCATATCAGGCTTCAGACAGTAACTCCGTTTCTTTTTCTCAGAAGTTGCCAGGAGCAGTTGAGTTTCCCCCAGCGTTCTCCTTGTTTGTTTTCCAATGCTTGCAGGATTTTGCTTTTATCTGAGTGAATCACAGAATCCCTACAGTGTGGGATTCAGTGTGGGAACAGGCCCTTCGGCCCAACAAATCCACACCGACCCTCCAAAGAGTAGCCCACCCAGACCTATTCCCCTGCATTTACCCCTGACTAATGTACCTAACCTACACATCCCTGAACACTATGGGACAATTTAGCATGGCCAATCCAACCTAATCTGCACATCCCTGAATACTATGGGTAATTTAGCATGGCCAATCCAACATAACCTACACATCCCTAAACACTATGGACAATTTAGCCTGGTCAATCCACCCTCACCTACACATCCCTGAACACTATGGGTAATTTAGCATTGCCAATCCACCCTAACCTACACATCTCTGAACACTATGGGTAATTTAGCATTGCCAATCCACCCTAACCTACACATCCCTGCAAGAGGCTGAAATTGGTTAAAATCAAAATGCATGGGGGGTGGGGGGAGTGTCCCGATTCACCAACAGCTGACTTACAAATGCTTACAAGTATGATCTCAAACAAGGGTGTGATTTTAATCATCCCATAGACAAATGTTTCCTGGAATTCTCAACGGCTACTTAATATTGTCCTGTGTTGTGTTCCAAATTTGTGAACAAATTGTCTTACAAATGAACTCCAGAATGGAATCCATTTGCAAAAACCAGGTGGAAGATGTAAAAGATACACATACAAACAGATTCAAGAACAGCTCCTTCTGCGCTGTCATCATAGTTTTGACAGCCTTTCTGTAATGTTAATGGCTACCAGAGGATGTGCTGGAGGCTGGTACAATTGCAACATTTAAGAGGCATTTGGATGGGTATATGAATAGGAAGGGTTTGGAGGGATATGGGCCGGATGCTGGCAGGGGGGACTAGATTGGGTTGGGATATCTGGTCGGCATGGACGGGTTGGACCGAAGGGTCTGTTTCCATGCTGTACATCACTATGACTCTATGCACCTTATCAGTAACACTGTGTCCTGCACTCTGTTCTATTACCCTGATGCATTTGTATAGACCAATCAGCCTTTCAGGCACCATAAACAACACTTTTCACTGTGTCTAGGTACACATGGCGATAATAAATCAAATCAAACCAGGGCCCTGCTTTGACTCTGGATGCTAAAGCAAACCAGGTTTCCTTCAAGCCTCGGGCGCCTGTCTGGGTGGAGTTTGCACATTCTCCCCGTGTCTAGGTGGGTTTCCTCCAGCTGCTCCAGTTTCCTCCCACAGTCCAAAGATGTGCAGGTCAGGGTGAATTGGCCATGCTAAATTGCCCACATTGTTAGGTGATTAGTCAGGGGTAAATATAAGGGGAATGGGTCTGGGTGGGTTACTCTTCGGAGGGTCGGTGTGGACTTGTTGCGCTGAAGGGCCTAATCCCACACTGTAGAGAATCTGATCTAATTGAACACAGAAAATGTGGGAGAGACTTAGCAGCATCGGTGGGGAGAGAAGCAGAGACAACGTGGCTCTGATCGGAAATCTCTGATGATCGAGCTGGCCACGATTCAAGTGGGGGTTAGATATCACAACAAAGGGAGTGACCAAACACTGATCTGGGCCACAGGCGAACACAGAGGAGAGGAGGTCTCTCAATGCTGCCTTGCCATGAAATAGGTTCTCACCAGCTGGAAGTGTGTGGACAACTCTGGGAAGGACTTGCTTCATACAAGGGTGTGCTGTCAACACATTCCATGTAGTGTGAGCGTTGTATGAATCACCAGAACTCTCATCTCTGCCAGTGCAAAAATAAACCATGCTTATTTTTCTTTTCCAGGCAAAATATTTTGCTTCCAATTCTAATCTCTCAGTTGGGAAAGGCGAGAGGAAATAAAATAAAATCACTTCAGCTCTCTGAGTGACGTTGCGGGTTAACTTGGGGGAACCGGTCACCCTTGTTTACTTTGCCTGAGAGTTACCTTTTCTTCCCCCTCACGGGTCACACTCTATGACCTATGTTTCGCATTCTCTCCATACCCTCTCTCTGTTCTCAGGATGCACCAAGCTCAATGTTACACTTCCATTGCCATCGTGAAATGATTAGATTAGATTCCCTACAGTGTGGAAACAGACCCTTCGGCCCAACCAGTCCACACTGACCCTCCAAAGAGTAACCCACCCAGACCCATTTCCCTCCCACTAATGCACCTGACACTATGGGCAATTTAGCACGGCCAATTCACCCTGACCTGCACATCTTTGGACTGTGGGAGGAAACTGGAGCACCCGGAGGAAACCCACGCAGACACGGCAAGAACGTGCAAACTCCACACAGACAGGCGCCCGAGGCTGGAATCGAACCTGGGATCCTGGCGCTGTGAGGCAGCAGTGCTAACCACTGAGCCACCATGCCGCCTTAATAAGAATAAAATAAGAACATGTTAACTGCTGTGCAGTACATGAGGGCTAATGTCTCGTATCACAGAATCATACACCACAGAGGAGACCCTCCAGTGCATCAAGCCAAGCACTACCACCATATTACTATGAGGGCTATAGATAAGGTGGACAGCAGGTGTCTTTTCCCTAGGATGGGGAATTTTAAGACTAAGTAAGGGGCATATTTTTAAGGTGAGAGGAGACAGATTTTTTAAAAAGTCAACTTATTTTACACAGAGAGTGGTTCGTGTGTGGAATGAACTGCCAGAGGAAGTATTGTTTGTTTACAGTAATAACGTTTCAAAGACATTTGGGTAAGTACATGAATAGGAAAGGTTTGGAGGGATATGCCAGGTGGGACTAATTTGGTTATGGTCAGCATGGACTGATTAGGCTGAAGGGTCTGTTTCCACGCCTTGACTCTACCACCTAAATTAGCCCCACTTCCTCAACCGTAGCCTTGAAAGTTACGAAGGATTTCAAGTGTACAGGATGTGGGCAATGTTGGTCAGGAAAGTGTTTATTGCCCACTGCTATGTGCCTTTGAGAAGATGGTGGTGAGCTGCCTTCTTGAACCGCTGCAGTCTGTTTCATGTAGGGACCACCCCACTGCTATGAGGGAGGGGTTTCCGGGATCCAGTGATACTGAGGGAACAGAGATGTATGCAGAGGCACAATGGTGGGCAGTTTGGAGGGGAACCTGCAGATGATGGCGTTCCCATACATCTGCTGCTTTTGTCCTTACAGCTGGCAGAGACAGGGCAGTATGTAAGCTGCTGCTATCATAGCCTTTGTGCAGTTGCACTGTATCATGTCAATGGTAGACACACCACTGCTGGATGAAGTAGCAAATGTTCAATCAAATTGAGATTCAATCTGCCATTCTTTGCATCTTTTTTAATCTTGGGCATCGTTGGCTGGGCCCAGCATTTATTGCCCGTTCCCTAGTTGCCCCTTGAGAAGGTGGGGGTGGGCTGACTTCTTGGACTGCTGCAGTCCACATGCTGTGGGTTGACCCACAATGCCCTTAGAGAGGGAATGCCAGGATTTTGAACCAAGGACAGTGAAGGAGCAGTGATATATTTCCAAGTCAGGATGGGGAGTTCCCCATGTATCTGCTGGCCTTTGTCCTTCTGTACGCAAGTGGATTTGGAAGGAGCTTTGGTGAATCTTTGGTGAATTTCTGCAGTGCACCTTGTGGACAGTACACACTGCTGCTACTGAGCATTGGTGGTACGGGGAGTGGATGCTTGTGGATGCCAATGAAGTGGACTGCTTTGTCCATTGCTTGACATTATCCCACACCGTCACGTCCATGACAATACAGCAGAACAGGGTGCTATCCTTGGCCAGGCCAGAGGGAAAAAGAGAGGGTTTAAAAGAAAAACAACTATAATTGGAAAGGAACATACTGGGGCCCCTGCTATCTGAAAGAAGAGTCTTCCAATGAATGAAATGGCGTAAGCGAAGAAGCATTAATTTATATGGGAGAAAAATTCTTATTTTTTTAGCCGTAAAAGCCAAAATCCGTTTCAGATTTCTTTCACTTAGTGAAAACAGATATTAACGTAGAACTTTTGTAAAAGTGAAATGGCGTAAAACAAAGTTTCCAAAAGCGAGGGGGGAATACCTGTTTAAGGAACAGATGGATGAATCAATCAATCATAAAACCATCCAAGATGCGGGGGCTAGGACTCAGCGGGAGTATCATCCCATTTGGTCATCAAATTGCAAAGGAAACACTGTCACGCTGAGAAATTGGCATGTGTTTTATGTGGGACGGAGTTTGTAATGGTTCAAGTCGATGACGCATTGTCCTTTCCACCGCAGTCTCACGCCAGGTGCACTCCTTTCTCCTCTGGTGACATCCCGTTTTCCTGACTGCTTTCTCAGACCCCCTCCTTGCCGGGAAGTGGGGGGAGGGGGGTGGGGGGGTGGGATTGGGAGGGTCAAGGCACTAGCTTCTCGGAGCTCCTTATTTTCAGGGAGAAATCTGCAGCCCGTTGCGTGGGAAGCACCGTGCCCTCTGAATACACACAGGGTGGCTGCTGATGGTCAGCAAGACAGCCGAGGGTGGGGGGAGGTGGGGGCGGATGGTGAGGAGTTGGGGATGAGGGGCTTCCTGCTGAGTGGCCCAATCAGATCCCTCACCTCACCCTCCTCCATCTCATCCCGAGGCACCAAATGCATTCCGGTGAAGATGCTGATCTTGGTGGATGCAGGGGCATATCAGATGGAAGGGGACACAGTCCCTCTCACATTAATACACCCACTGTACACAGGCCGTCCCAGGCGACTTGCAGCAGGCCATTCCTTGACTCAATGTAATTAGACCCCATTTCCTTCGATAACCCGGCCTGCCTGAGCTGCAGTGCACGTTATGGGAATATAAAAGCAGGGACGGCCATTCATTTCTCGCAGTACATCATGGTGGTTTGGTGGGTCTTGCTCCCCACATTGGCCAAGGTGAGCGCCCCATGGAGGGTGTCACCTTCTGGGCGGTCCCTGAGGATTAATAGCTCGTTTGAGACTACTTCCCCACCAACCCCTCCCACCTCCACCACCACCTCTTGTGCACTTGGCATTTCTTGCGGTACCCAGGGTCATGCCCTCTCATCGTCAGGATGCTGTTAGGTGGCAGTGATGCTACTGACAGAGTGAGGTGTGCTTTTCCTGCTGGTAGCTACTCCTGGTGTCAGGGCATGCCGTGCTGATTTAGCGTGTGCCATCTTCACACAATCGTGCCCCCCCCACCCCCCCAACTGGGGGCATTTGGGTTTTTCCACTGCCCCCCCACCTTGCCTCTAGAAACGTAACTTTTCAGCTCTTGCCTGGCACCTTCCTCTATATACATTTGCGACTACAGAAGTGAGCGGATGAGACACTCAATCCACGCTAGTCATTGTCCCCATCCTAATAGGGTATCACAGCGCCAAGGACCCGGGTTCAATCCCACCCTCAGGTGACTGTCTGTGTGGAGTTTGCACATTCCCCCCTCCCCGTGTCTATGTGGGTTTCCTCCGGGTGCTCCGGTTTCCTCCCACAGTCCCAAGATGTGCAGGTTAGGGTGGATTGGCCATGCTAAATTGCCCCATAGTGTCCAGAGATGTGTAGGTTAGGTGGGTCGGCCATGGGAAATGCAGGGTTGCAGGGAGAGTAGAGGTGTGGGTCTGAGTGGGATGTTATTTGGATGGGTGGTATGGGTTCAATGGGCCGAATGGCCTGCTTCCACACTGGAGGGAATCTGTGCTGACGGGTTTTGATGAGTGGATGTATCTGTGGAGGTTTCATCAAATGACTCATAAGCACACCCCCCAGTCAAAAATACCTTCTCCTCCTCATTCTTTGATGTTTTTTAATATTAAAATTAAAAACTGGTATGTATATTAGAGCAGAAATCCTGAATGTTCTGTAGCCAATAGAGTATGGGCCCAAATTGCGCGCAGCAAGCTCCCACAATCGAATAATAAACAGATCACTTCACCGAAGATCCTCAGACAGCCCCTTCCAAACCCACAATCACTTCCATCTAGAAGGACTAGGGCAGCAGATTCATGGGAACACTGCCCCCTTCAGGTTTCTCCTCCAACCCACTCACCGTCCTGACTTGGAAATATATCGCTGCTACATCGCTGTGACTGGGTCAAAATCCTGGAATTCCCTTTCCCAGTGGCATTGTGGGTCAACCCACAGCACCTGGAATGCAGCGGCTCAAGAAGGCAGCTCACCCCTAACCTCTTGAGGTTGGTGTAATGGCCTACTGCTGGTCTGTTAATCTGGGGGATCTGAGTTCAATTCCTGCCATGGCAGATGGTATAACCTGAACTCGGTAAATATAGAACTAAGAGGGTAGTGTTGACCAAATCAATTGCTGGGGAAAACTTGTCTGTCTGGTTCATTTTCAGGAAGGAATCTACTGTCCTTGTCTGGTGTGGCTTATGTGAGATTACAGAACCACAGCAATATGGCTGATTCTTAATTGCCCTCTGGTTAATAAATGCTAGGCCTGGCCAGTGAGACCCTCATCCTGTGAATCAATATTTTTTTAAAAACTAAAGACGGGCAATAAACTAGCCAGCAAGCCTACTTCCTGAGGATAAACTTTAGAAAAAAAGTCCCCTTCTGTTCTTCAAAGCACTGACATGGAATTTTTTTACAGCTTCACTCCCACCCCGAATTAGATAGGCTTTCCCTCAATTAAAGATCTCACTCAAACAATGGCACCTCCAATAGTGCAGCACTCCCTCAGCATTGCCCAGGAGTGGGAATTGAATGTTAGACTGTTGTCACTCAGACAGAAGGGTTCCAATCTTTACACCACGGCTAACTCAATGATGAAAATGGCTCAACGAAATTGGTTTCAAAAACAAAATACATGTCTTTCAAGCCCGTTATAAGTTTGCTCCCGCATTCGTTCCCAGCAGATATTCCCTGGGGATTAACCTTTCACCCCTGGAGACTCCAGGACAATCTTGCAGAGTTGGTAACCCTCATTAATGAGGCAGGGTTGTATGACGATTATCAACACCCTACCGCAATGAAGGGCAGCCTGAGTTAACCCAGTTGGCAGCATTATTGTTAGTTGTACAGCTATTTCGAGGTCATTTGGAAGCAGTCTCTCCCATTCCTCTGTGCCTTGGGGCCTTATCATCTTCACTTCTGACCTTATGATGGAGGGGAGGTCATTGATGAAGCAGCTGAAGATGGTTGGGCCTAGGACCTGGAGGAACTCCTGCAGAGGTGTCCTGGGGACGAAATGTTCAACAACCATTGCCATCTTCCTATGCGCTAGGCATGGCTCTAACCACCAGAGCACTTTCTCCAGGGCTCCCATTGACTCTGGATTTGCTGGGGCTCCTCATTAAAAGTTGTCTTGGTGTCAGGACCAATCACTTTCACCTCATCTCAGGCACTCCATTCTGTTGTCTGTTTTAGGCCAAGGCTGTAACCCAAGCCAGTGTCAGGCTATTCTGGAGTAAGTGCTACTTCATAGCTTTGTTGATGACCCCATCCTTCACCTCACTGGTGACTGAGACTGAGAGTAGTTTGGTGGGATTGGAATTGGCCGGGTCGGATTTTTCCCACTCAGGCCATTGATCCTTCAATATTGCTCGGTTAAAATCCTGGAGACTGCTCCCAGATAGGAGCACCTCTTTATTGCTAACTATAGTCACTCCAGTCACTAATACCCTCTGAAGGGTGGCTGGGGCAATCAAAGACAGACTATTCAATGGCACCAACATCCCCAACCTGAACTAGATAGGATCCTTTTATTCGATCGAGAGGTTCTAGCGCTGTTATCAATGATCATGAGGGGCATGGATAGGGTAAATAGACAAAGTCTTTTCCCTGGGGTGGGGGGAGTCCAGGACTAGAGGTTTAAGGTGAGAGGGGAAGGATTTAAAAGGAACCTAAGGGGCAACTTTTTCACACAGAGGGTGGTGTGTGTGAGAAATGAGCTGCCAGAGGAAGTGGTGGAGGCTGGTACAATTGCAACATTTAAAAGGCACCTGGATGGGTATATGAATAGGAAGGGTTTGGAGGGATATGGGCCGGGTGCTGGCAAGTGGGCCTAGATCAGGCTGGGATATCTGGTCAAGTTGGACCAAAGGGTCTGTTTCCGTGCTGTACATCTCTGTGACTCTATGACACGCAATAACTTGGCCATAGTGAATGTGGTACTTGTTTATTAAGATAATGAACAACAGTCCTGACTCATAATGAGCTTCATTGTTTAAATGTCCTTGGTTTGTCTCAGATGGTCAATCCAGCGACAGAGTGACTGACCAAACTCTTCAATGCCAACCTGTCTTTCATTGGCTTCTTTATACATCTTCCTCACTTGAGCAGGTCAGACCATGTCTGCACTTCTTCAATTCTGGGTACCATCTCTCCTTCCGTCTCTCGTTGCATTCACCATGAGAGGAGTTCAGCTCAGCTCATAGGACTCTGCCAGGACCCCATTTACACACAGAAATTCGATGGAGAGAGAGGAGCAGTTCCGTGAGTCAGAACGAAAAGTCAATGACACATTGGCCTCCCAACTGAGAGGTTTTCCATCAAAAAGGAGGAGAGGAAAATCACTGGGAGACTTATCCTGATGAATGTTTGGTACAACTGCTAATAGTTGGCATTTAACTGGGTCCTGGACATAGATTGGTTCACATCCATAACATCTAACAAGGGCCAGCAGCTTCCTCGGTTGAGAGGTTATGTTATACCCTTTCATGCTTCACCTTAAGGTATCATACAATTGCTTCAGTGTGGAAGCAGGCTATTCGGGCCATCGAGTCTATATTGCCCCTCCGAAGAGCATCCCACCTAAACCCACCCCACAACCCTATATTTCCCATGGTTAACCCACCAAACCTGCACATCCCTGGACACTATGGACAATCCGGCGAAAGTGGGTACTTCAGATGCTGGAGATTAGAGTCAAGTTTAGAGTGGTGCTGGAAAAGCACAGCAGGTCAGGCAGCATCCGTAGAGCAGGAAAATCAATGTTTTGGGGAAAAGCCCTTCATCAGGAATCTCATTTTTGATGAAGGGTTTTTGCCCAAAACGTCGATATTCCTGCTCCTCACATGTTGTGCTTTTCCAGCACCACTCTCATCTTGATTACAGACAATCCAGCCTAACCTGCACATCTTCAGATTGTGGGAGGAAACCAGAGCAAACCCACATTTACAGTCGTCCAAAGGTGGAATTGAACCCAGGTCCCTGGCACTGTGAGGTTGCAGTGCTAACTACTGAGCCATCGTGCCACCAGTAAGTAGAAGCTACGGTGATTATAATTGAATAGATTAACATTAAATGGTGGAGATTATCTATTTGCCTAATGTTCACATTTCATTCAGATCAGGCCAGTTGATATGAGGAAAAAGCAACTCAAGGTAGGTATCACAAATATCACTTCTAAGAGGATGTTTCCTCTTATGGGAGAGTTCAGCACCAAAAGCATAGTCTCAGAATAAAGAGGCACCAATTTAAGGCTGAGATAGAGAGGATTTCCTCTCTCAGAGGGTTGTGAGTCTTTGGAACTCCTTGCCACAGAGAGCTGTGGGTGGCAGAGCCCTTGTGGGGACTGAGATAGATTCTGAATCAGTAAGAGAGTCCAAAGTGACAGGGAAAGGGTCTGGAAAGTGTACATTAGCAATATCAGAACGGCCATGATCCTACTGAATGGCAGAGCAGATGGAGGGGCTGAATGACCTGTTGCTACATCTTATGGTTTTATAATCCAGGCATGATGTGGTACAGGGTACACACCAAACAATTCCCAACCCTCCAGATGCTGGTTCAAGACCAGGGCACTGGGACTCAGGATTGGTCTACAGAAAGCAAGTACAGAGTAGATGGGCCAAGCCATCTCCCTATACGGACAGAACACGGGGAAGTGTTCAGGGGTCTCACCCTCTGGCGAGTGCGCCAGTCAGGGGCCTGCATTGCCCCTCCTTGGGACAGTCCGGCAAACAGACAGTGGGGATGGTGGAGCGTGGGCCCTTTTCCTCAGACCAGGAGCCTGGGCCGGGCGTCAGGGAGCTGTGGAGGAGGCCAGCCACTGGTGTGCTCAACAGCGCCATGGTAGAAGTGGTGGCTGCTTTGGGAAGAATGGCCTATCGAGAGCGGGGCACTGGTAAGTCATTGGCCAGGGGTTTGGGGAGACGGTTAGGGTTAACGGGGCAGGGGTCACACAGTGAGGTGGACAGGGGATAGAGCAACAAAAACAGGGAGTAGCTCTCAGCAGGCAGGTCCCTGCCTCGTTCAGACACTCAATGCCTTTCACAGCCTCCAGAGGTGACAGACTGGTCTCAGGCTGGCTGATCAGTTGCTGGGTCCATCACGGTGGCAGTGGGGTGAGAACCTTCATGGGCACTCACTGGCTTCACTCAAAGCCTCTGGTTAGGGTTTGACCTTTCTCAGTGATCAGGCTCATACTGGATTCTGGGTGGAGCTGGGCTGGGAATTCCTCAGTGATGTCATGTCCATGGGCATCCTGGGTGCGCACCATTTCTGCGCCCAAGACAAATCTTCAACGAAAGCTGTTTCGCCTTCCCTACATTCACTCCTCCGTACATCACAGCCTCCTACACACGTGTGTGTATATACACACACACACGCACTCTCACAGACACACGCGCATACACACACGCAGTCTCACACAGACACACGCACATACACACACGCACTCTCAGACACACACACATAGACATGCACACACACGCACTCTCACACAGACACACGCGCACTCTCACACAGACATACACATGCACTCTCACACACACACATGCATTCTTACACACACACGCATACACACACCAGACACACACACTCACATATACACAGACACACACACACACATACACAGACACACACACTCTCAACACACACACATCCAAACACACACATACAACACACACACTCACG
>NC_057717.1:98768202-98783848 GCF_004010195.1 Chiloscyllium plagiosum | reverse complement strand
ACTCACATACACCCTCACACACACACATATACACACTCACGCATACATGCACACACACACATGCACTCATGTACACCCTCATATACATACACATACATGCACACACACGCACACAACTCATGTATACCATCATACACACACACATATACACACACATACACACACACACACACACACACAACTCACATGCACCCTCATACACACACATATACACACACACTCATACATATTGACACACATGCGTGCACACACACACATGCACTCGCAACATAAACACACACACTCATCCACACAATCTCACAAATACACACACACACATTTTCACACAAACGTGGTACTATCCCGTGCTCTACATGCAAACATGTTCTCACACAAAGCTTCGGCCCCTGATTACATTCAGGCACATCCTGAAATCCATGCCCCAACCCCCCAAACACACACGGACAAACATATGTGTGAGCTGGGGACATGGGACACTGACAACAATTGGCTGTTCAACACCAAGCCAGCACTGGCTACCGATAAGGCCTGGGATCTTCCTGAGCACCATAACTCAGCAGGTAGGGAGATACCGGAGTTGGGAACTTGGGGTCCTTTCCTTCCTCTCTGCCGACAGCTCCAGACACAGGGAAAAGACCCACCCCCACATCCCCCCACCGTCTTAAACATATCAATGGGAAGAAAGTTAAACAAAGTCTTGAATCGCCTGGGAAGCTGAGTGCAGGCCGTGTATGGCTCTCCAACATCTGCAATCAATGTACTTGCGGTAGACAGAACTATTTCAGTGTGTCAGGGGAAGGTTCATTTGTAGGTTTCTTGGCCTATTTCTTTTCTTAACCCCCTTTGACCTGAGCCTTCCAGTTGCTCTGGGCACCGAGAGCTATCTGTCATCTCTGAGGACTCTCATCGGCCAAAACACATACGGCGCTCCAGCGTTTGCACACGTCCAGCCCTCAGCTCACCGAGGGACAGAGACGATTAGCGTCCCACGGCTTTACCTCTCTTTATTAAATTCCCAAACTGGCCGCAGGCCAGAACTGGGCAGCACGAGGTCTTGTTCCTCCCCTCACCCATTGGCCACAACTGTCTGACACAGCGGCGAGCAACCCAGGGGCTGGCAAGTTAGAAGAGATGGTTCAAGATTCCCCCTCTGAATGATTTATTTCCCAAACTGCGGTTTGTACTGCTCTGTGAGTTATATAGTGAGCAGCAGTCATGATTCAGGTCCTGGGAGAGAACTGGCTGAGGTAAATACGCCACGGTGTAATAGATAGGGTCTGCTCCTTTTAAACAAAAACAACAGGGGGGAAATGAAGTGGGGGGGGGGGGTCGAAGAAAAGAGAAGTTGAGCTTATAAGAAAACATTTATACGGGAAGACAATAGGATTTATGCCTCCAGTGTTTGGTTGAAAAGTTCACCAATCCAGGCCTTGTGCTGCTGGGTTAACATTTTCCTTCACGGAGCTTAATCTGTGAAGGCGAGAGGCTCCCTCCTATCAGAGGGGATACATCATGTGGTGAACAGTACAGGCTAACAACATGAAGTCACGCATTCACAGGGCATCATTATGGGATGTTAACTCAGGATCGGCCGCACCGCTTACCGTAGGGTCAATGCCAGGCCGATAACGCACCATTGCAGGGAAGCACAGGGCTCGGACTGACATCATTGATGTTGCTCCCACACCTGTTCAGCCATCCTTCTCTAGTCTCCTGCCCCATTTGGTCAACTAAATTTCCCTGAAATATATCTGCTGTATCCACCTCACTGCCTGTGGGAGCGTGTCGCAGGTCCGCAAGCCTCTCCAGATACACAGGATCCTCCTGAGTCAGTTCGAGAGCGTGGTGTCGTTGTGGCGGTTAGTTTTGGTGCATCTCAGAACCGGGAGCAAGAATACCTCAGGACCGGGAGCAGAATTCCTCATGACCCGGAGCAAGTGTGCCACAGCACAGAGAGCAAGAGCACCTCAGGACAGGGAGAAAGAGTACCTCAGGACCGGGAGCAAGAATACCTCAGGACCGGGAGCAGAAGTTCCTCATGACCGGGAGAAAGAGTACCTCAGGACCGGGAGCAAGAATACCTCAGGACCGGGAGCAGAAGTTCCTCATGACCAGGAGAAAGAGTACCTCAGGACCGGGAAAAAGAGTACCTCAGGACTGAGAGAAAGAGTACCGCAGGACTGGGAGAAAGAATACCTCAGGACCTGGAGAAAGAGTACCTCAGGACTGGGAGAAAGAGTACCTCAGGACCGGGAGAAAGAGTACCTCAGGACTGGGAGCAAAAGTACCTCAGAACCAGGAGAAAGAGTACCTCAGGACTGGGAGAAAGAATACCTCAGGACTGGGAGCAGGAGTACCTCAGGAACGGGAGAAAGGGTACCTCAGGACCGGGAGAAAGAGTACCTCAGGACTGGGTGCAAGAATACCTCAGGACCGGGAGAAAGAGTACCCTCAGGACTGGGAGCAAGAGTACTGCAGGACTGGGAGCAAGAGTACTTCAGGGCCGGGAGAAAGAGTACCTCAGGAATGGGAGCAAAAGTACATAAGGAACAGGAGAAAGAGTACCTCAGGATGGGGAGAAAGAGTACGTCAGGACCGGGAGAAAGAGTACCGCAGGACTGGGAGCAAGAGTACTTCAGGGCCAGGAGAAAGAGTACCTCAGGACTGGGAGCAGGAGTACCTCAGGAACCGGAGAAAGGGTACCTCAGGATGGGGAGAAAGAGTACGTCAGGACCGGGGGAAAGAGTACCTCAGCACTGGGAGTAAGAGTACTTCAGGACCAGGATAAAGAGTACCTCAGGACTGGGAGCAAGAGTACCTCAGGACAGAGAGCAAGAGTACTTCAGGACTGGGAGCAAGAGTACTTCAGGACTGGGAGCAAGAGTGCCTCAGGACTGGGAGAATGAGTACCTAAGGACCGGGAGAAAGAGTACCTAAGGACTGGGAGAAAGAATACCTCAGGACTGGGAGCAAGAGTACTTCAGGACTGGGAGCAAGAGTACTTCAGGACTGGGAGTAAGAATACCTAAGGACCGGAAGAAAGAGTACCTCAGGACCAGGTGGAAGAGTGCCTCAGCACTGGGAGTAAGAGTACTTCAGGACAGGGAGAAAGAGTACCTCAGGACTGGGAGCAAGAGTACATCAGGACCGGGAGTAAAAGTACTTCAGGACCGGGAGAAAGTGTACCTCAGGACCGGGAGAAAGAGAACCTCAAGACCAGGAGCAGGAGTACCTCAGAACCGGGAGCAGGTGTACCTCAGGATCGGGAGAAAGAGTACCTCAGGACTGGGGGAAAGAGTACCTCAGGACTGGGAGCAAGAGTGCCTCAGGATTGGGAGAAAGAGTACCTCAGGACTGGGAGAAAGAGTACTTCAGGACCGGGAGAAAGACTACTTCAAGACTGGGAGCAAACGTACCTCAGGACTGTGAGCAAGAATACCTAAGGACTGGGAGCAAGAGTACCTAAGGACTGGGAGAAAGAGTACCTCAGGACCGGGAGCAGGTGTACCTCAGGACCGGGAGCAGGAATACCTCAGGACCGGGAGAAAGAGTACCTCAGGACCAGGGGAAAGAGTACCTCAGGTCTGGGAGCAAGAGTACTTCAGGACCGGGAGCAACAGTACCTCAGGACCGGGAGAAAGAGTACTTCAGGACCGGGAGAAAGACTACCCCAAGACTGGGAGCAAAAGTACCTCAGGAACGGGAAAAAGAGTACCTAAGGACTGGGAGCAAGAATGATTCAGGATTGGGAGAGGTATACCTCAGGACTCGGAGCAGGAATACCTCAGGACTGCGAGCAAATGTACTTCAGAACTGTGACCAAGAGTACCTCAGGACCACAGCAGGAATTCATCAGGACCAGGAGCAGGAATACCTCAGGTCCGGGACCAGGCGTATCCCAGATCCGGGAGCAAGTGTACCTCAGGACCAGGAGCAGGAGTATCTCAGGTTCGGGTGCAGTTATCCCAGGTCCGGGCACAAGTGTACCTCAAGACCAGGAGCAGGAGTACCTCAGGTTCGGGAGCAGGCCTATCCCAGGTCCGGGAGCAGGTGTACCTCAGGACCAGGAGCGGGAGTACCTCAGGTCCAGGAGCAGGCGTATCCCAGGTCTGGGAGCAGGTGTACTTCAGGACCACGAGCAAGAGTACCTCAGGACCGGTAGAAAGAGTACCTCAGGACCGGGAGCAAGAGTACTTCAGGACCGGGAGAAAGAGTACCTCAGGACCGGGAGAAAGAGTACCTCAGGACTGGGAGCAAGAGTACTTCAGGACCGGGAGAAAGAGTACCTCAGGACTGGGAGCAAGAGTACTTCAGGACTGGGAGAAAGAGTACCTCAGGACCGGGAGAAAGAGTACCTCAGGACTGGGAGCAAGAGTACTTCAGGACCAGGTGAAAGAGTACCTCAGGACTGGGAGCAAGAGTACTTCAGGTCTGGGAGAAAGAGTACCTAAGGACTGGGAGCAAGAGTGCTTCAGGACCAGGAGAAAGAGTACCTCAGGACTGGGAGCAAGAGTACTTTGGGACCGGGAGAAAAAGTACCTCAGGACTGGGAGAAAAAGTACCTCAGGACTGTGAGCAAGAGTACCTCAGGACTGGGAGCAAGAGTACTTTGGGACGGGGAGAAAGAGTACCTCAGGACTGTGAGCAAGAGTACCTCAGGACTGTGAGCAAGAGTACCTCAGGACCAGGTGAAAGAGTACCTCAGGACTCAGAGCAAGAGTACCTCAGGACTGGGAGAAAGAGTACCTCAGGACTGTGAGCAAGAGTACCTCAGGACTGGGAGAAAGAGTACTTTGGGACTGGGAGAAAGAGTACCTCAGGACTCAGAGCAAGAGTACCTCAGGACTGTGAGCAAGAGTACCTCAGGACTGGGAGCAAGAGTACTTCAGGTCTGGGAGAAAGAGTACCTAAGGACTGGGAGCAAGAGTGCTTCAGGACCAGGAGAAAGAGTACCTCAGGACTGGGAGCAAGAGTACTTCAGGTCTGGGAGAAAGAGTACCTAAGGACTGGGAGCAAGAGTGCTTCAGGACCAGGAGAAAGAGTACCTCAGGACTGGGAGCAAGAGTACTTCAGGTCTGGGAGAAAGAGTACCTAAGGACTGGGAGCAAGAGTGCTTCAGGACCAGGAGAAAGAGTACCTCAGGACTGGGAGCAAGAGTACTTCAGGTCTGGGAGAAAGAGTACCTAAGGACTGGGAGCAAGAGTGCTTCAGGACCAGGAGAAAGAGTACCTCAGGACTGGGAGCAAGAGTACTTCAGGTCTGGGAGAAAGAGTACCTAAGGACTGGGAGCAAGAGTGCTTCAGGACCAGGAGAAAGAGTACCTCAGGACTGGGAGCAAGAGTACTTCAGGTCTGGGAGAAAGAGTACCTAAGGACTGGGAGCAAGAGTGCTTCAGGACCAGGAGAAAGAGTACCTCAGGACTGGGAGCAAGAGTACTTCAGGTCTGGGAGAAAGAGTACCTAAGGACTGGGAGCAAGAGTGCTTCAGGACCAGGAGAAAGAGTACCTCAGGACTGGGAGCAAGAGTACTTCAGGTCTGGGAGAAAGAGTACCTAAGGACTGGGAGCAAGAGTGCTTCAGGACCAGGAGAAAGAGTACCTCAGGACTGGGAGCAAGAGTACTTCAGGTCTGGGAGAAAGAGTACCTAAGGACTGGGAGCAAGAGTGCTTCAGGACCAGGAGAAAGAGTACCTCAGGACTGGGAGCAAGAGTACTTCAGGTCTGGGAGAAAGAGTACCTAAGGACTGGGAGCAAGAGTGCTTCAGGACCAGGAGAAAGAGTACCTCAGGACTGGGAGCAAGAGTACTTCAGGTCTGGGAGAAAGAGTACCTAAGGACTGGGAGCAAGAGTGCTTCAGGACCAGGAGAAAGAGTACCTCAGGACTGGGAGCAAGAGTACTTCAGGTCTGGGAGAAAGAGTACCTAAGGACTGGGAGCAAGAGTGCTTCAGGACCAGGAGAAAGAGTACCTCAGGACTGGGAGCAAGAGTACTTCAGGTCTGGGAGAAAGAGTACCTAAGGACTGGGAGCAAGAGTGCTTCAGGACCAGGAGAAAGAGTACCTCAGGACTGGGAGCAAGAGTACTTCAGGTCTGGGAGAAAGAGTACCTAAGGACTGGACATTTAAGAGGCATTTGGATGGGTATATGAATAGGAAGGGTTTGGAGGCATATAGGCCGGGTGCTGGCAGGTGGGACTAGATTGGGTTGGGATATCTGGTCAGCATGGACGGGTTGGACTGAAGGATCTGTTTCCGTGCTGTACATCTCTATGACTCTATGACTCTATCTCTGTTTTCAATGTGTGACACCATGCTTGGATGTTGTGTCCTCTAGTCCTAGACTCTCCCTCAAGGGGAAACACCACTCTGCATCGATCCTGTCCAGTCCTTGAAGAATAATGATTTTTCAGTCATGTTACCCCTCATTCTTCTGAGCTCCAATGAGTACAGGCCCAGCCTCCTCAATCTTTCCTCATAAGGTAGTCCCTCCACAGTCATGACTAATCAAGTGTCTGGAGTGACTCCTCTATATCCATCCTTAGATAAAACTGTTCACAGTATTCCAGGTGTGGTCTGACCAGTGCCTCGTGAAAATTTGTCAAGGTGCACCTTGTTTTATATGCCATTACCTTGGAAATAAAAACAAACACTCCATTCACCTTCCCTGTTACCTGGTGTATGCTAGCTTTTATGTAATTCACACACAAGGACTCCCAAACCCCACTGTGGTGCAGCTTTCTGCAAGCTCACTCAATTTAAATAATATTCAACTCCTCAATTCTTCCTACCAAAGTCCATAACCTCGCATTTTACCATACGTTCTGTCATCTTACAAGTTTTTGCCCCCCCGAAACAATCCTTCTGTGGACTCTTTGTGTCATCCTCATGACTCATTTTCCTGCCGATTTTTAGATCATTTGTAAGTTTTTTCACATACTTTCCTCATTAATATATTGTAAATAACTGAGCCCCCAGCACTGGCCCTCCAACAGTTACAGAAATACCCATCACATCCAAACTCTCTATCTTTTGTTAGTTTGCCAATCTTCTATCCACACTAATATACTTCCCCCAATTGAATCTACATCCGCCACTTCCTCTGGCAGCTCATTCCACGTATACAACTGTTAGTTTGCCAATCTTCTATCCATGCTAATATACTTCCCCCAACACCATGGGCTCTTACCTTATTAAAGAGCCTTATGCACAGTTGAAAATCTAAATATATTACATCTATTGATCCCCTTTTATCTATCCTACTTGCTATTACCTTAGTTTATAATAGACTCTAACATTTTCTAAGTGTTGAGGAATCAGCATTTGGTAGTCTACTTTTCAGCTCCCCTTTTTGACCGAAGGGTGTTAGTTTTGCAGTTCTCCAGCCATAGAGTCATACAGCACGGACATGGACCCTTCAGTCTAACTCATCCATGCCAACCAAGTTTCCCAAACTGAGCCAGTCCCATTTGCCTGCGCTTGGCCCATATTCCTCTAAACCTTTCCTATCCATGTACCTGTCCAAATATGTATTAAATGTTGCCATTGAATCTACATCCGCCACTTCCTCTGGCAGCTCATTCCATGTAAGCAACACCCTCCAGGTGAAAAAGTTTCCCTTCAGCTCCCTTTTAAATATTCCTCCTCTCCCCTTAAAACTAAGCCCTCTAGTTTTGAAATCTCCTGCCCCAGGGAAAAGACCTTGGCTCCTCACCTTATCTATGCCCCGCATGATTTTATAAATCTCTATAATTCACCCCTCAGCTTCTGACCCTCCAGTGAAAAAAACCTTTCCTTATAATGCAAGCTCTCCAGAACAGGTAACATCCTTGTCAATCATTTCTGCAATTTCTCTCATTTAATAATATCCTTCCTACAACAGGGTGACTGGAAATGTGCACTGTACTCTAAAAGTGGCCTCACCAACATGGCTCCCACCTCCTATACTCATTAGTTTGAGCAATGAAGGCAAATGTGCTAAACACTGTCTTTACCACCCTGTCTACCTGCGATACAACTATGTACCTGAATCTCTGGGTCTCTCTGTTTGATAACGTTCACCAGGGCTCTACCATTAATCTCCGGGACTGTTTCAAAATCAAAGTGTGGTGGCTGGAACCAAGTGGATCTTATTGACAATGAAATCCTTGAGTGCAAGTCAGAACAGGCAGTGAGGAGGTTTTGTTGACTTGGGCCAATCAGGAAGACCAGGCTGACAGATATAAACAGGACATTTTCCCCCTCCAACTCTACTTTGATTTAATCCCTGCCCTCCCCTTCACTGTTTGATCACACAGCACTGTCCCTTGATGTGAAGGGCCCTGCTTGTCACTGGCCACTCGAGTGTTTTCCTATCTTCCTGGTGGTGGAAATTGAATAAAGATTCATGCACTTTATGTCTTTCACTGTATCTCACATCTGCACACACACACCATGGGTGCTGGGGAAAAAATAAGCACTACCGCAGTTAGGCCGTAGTGTGGGGGTTAAAAATAATTTTTAAAAATCGAAAAAAAATACAACCAGGAGAGTTGATCACACAGCAAAAAAAAATAAACAGGACATTTTCCCCCTCCAACTCTATTTTGATTTAGTCCCTACCCTCCCCCTCACTGGTTTGATCACACAGCACTGCCCTTTGATGTGAAGGGCAGTGTTTGTCACTGGCCACTCGGGTGTTTTCCTATCTTCCTGGTGGTGGAAATTGAATAAAGGTTCGTACACCTTGTGTCTTTCACTGTGTCTCACACCTGCACACACACAACATGGGTGCTGGGGGGAAAAAAAAATAAGCACTACCGCACTTAGGTGGTAGTGTTAAAAAAAAGAAAAAAAGAAAAAAAGAAAGAAAAAATAAACAGGACATTTTCCCCCTCCAACTCTATGTTGATTTAATCCCTACCCTCCCCTTCACTGTTTGATCACACAGCATTGCCCTTTGATGTGGAGGGCAGTGCTTGTCACTGGCCACTCGGGTGTTTTCCTATCTTCCTGGTGGTGGAAATCGAATAAAGATTCGTGCACCTTGTGTCTCTCACTGTGTCTCACACCTATACACACACTACATGGGTGCGGGGGAAAATAAGCACTAGTTGAAACTTTATTGCTGGAACAGCACAGCAGGTCAGGCAGCATCCAGGGAACAGGAGATTCGACGTTTCGGGCACAGGCCCTTCTTCAGGACCATTTCGGGCACAGGCCCATTCCTGAAGAAGGGCCTGTGCCCGAAACGTCGAATCTCCTGTTCCCTGGATGCTGCCTGACCTGCTGTGCTGTTCCAGCAATAAAGTTTCAACTTTGATCTCCAGCATCTGCAGACCTCACTTTCTCCTCGAAAATAAGCACTACCACAGTTAGGCCGTAGTGTGGGGGTTAAAAAAAAAACAGGAGTGTCAGACATTCTCTAACAAATAAAAATTTTTTAAAAATTAACAAGGGTTAGGAACTCCTGTCACTCTGCGACTGGAAACAAAAATAAAGAGAAATGTCTGAGGTTCTGTTCACTCTGAGAACTGGCTCTTGAGGGAGCTGGACCAGTGTGTGTGAAGGACTCTCCTCTTGATTGCTTCAGGAGAAGGGGGAACTGATTCTGGGACTGGCTGGCCCACAGCCAGTGCAAAGAAGAAAAAAAATAAAATAAATAGGGCATTTTCCCCCTCCAACTCTATTTTGATTCAGTCCCTACTCTCCCCTTCACTGTTTTGATCACACAGCACTGCCCTTTGATGTGAAGGGCAGTGTTTGTCACTGGCCACCCGGGTGTTTTCCTATCTTCCTGGTGGTGGAAATTGAATAAAGATTCATGCACTTTGTGTCTTTCACTGTATCTCACACCTGCACACACACACCATGGGTGCTGGGGAAAAAATAAGCACTACCGCAGTTAGGCCATAGTGTGGGGGAGAAAAAAGTAAACGCACAGGAGTGTCAGAGGTTTTGGAAAAAAAATAAACAGGACGTTATGTTAGAGCCCGGGTGTCTCTGGAGAAGGATCACGCCGTGTCCACCAACTCCCTGGAGCTGTTCAGGGAGAGGTGAGCGCCACAGGGAGTGGAGTGCATTATTTCTCCCTCCAACTCCATTTTGATTTAGTCCCTGCCCTCCTCTTCACTGTTTGATCACACAGCACTGCCCTTTGATGGGAAGGGCCCTGTTTGTCACTGGCCACCCGGGTGTTTTCCTATCTTCCTGGTGGTGGAAATTGAATAAAGATTTGTGCACCTTGTGTCTTTCACAGTGACTCACACCTGCACACACACACCATGGGCGCGGGGGAAAATTTTTTTAAAAATAAAATAAAGAAAAATAAACAGGAAATTTAGAATCCCCTCAGTCTCGGGGTTTGACTCTGTGCTGGCTGGGCGACACTCAGTGTGAAATGTTAATCTGGGACAATCAGGGAAGCCCTGGCTGACTGATATAATCAGGAGATTTAGAATCTCCTTAGGCAAGGGGTCTGGCTCTGTGTTGGCTGGGCCACAGTTGAGAGTGTGGTGCTGGAAAAGCACAACAGGTCAGGCAGCACCCAAGGAGCAGGAGAA
Source organism: Chiloscyllium plagiosum (assembly GCF_004010195.1). Classification (NCBI taxonomy): domain Eukaryota; kingdom Metazoa; phylum Chordata; class Chondrichthyes; order Orectolobiformes; family Hemiscylliidae; genus Chiloscyllium; species Chiloscyllium plagiosum. Next base: position 98,773,314 of record NC_057717.1, on the reverse strand, counting down.
TCGACGTTTCAGGCGAAAGCCCTTCATCATGGCTGTGACTGGGCCGCGGTCAGCGTGTACTGCTGTTGTTGGTTTGTGTTTGTTTGGGGAAAGCCTGATTCCTGAACTGGCTGATCCACACACTCAGTTTGTTAACTGGTATTTCTTTTTCTGTTGAGGACTGATTTCTAAACTGCCTGATCTCCGCAGTCAATGTGTTCCAGGTGTAACTCAGTTTTCATTAGGGGATTGTTGTTTCACTGGCTGGTTACAGCCTGGATGTTACTCTTTTCTCTTTTTACTTTGAGAAAAGAACGACGCTGATTTTGTGGCAGGGCTTAGCCCTTGCATTCTAGTTTCTTTGTTTTATTTTTAATGTGCTTTCAATTTTTTGGTGTTTGGACTGAGTCCTTGTCAGAAAATACATCTTTCCAGATGAGCTGTTCCTGTGGGTAGGCCTGGCCCTTTGTGGAGGGACTAGGCCTCTGTAAAGATTGAACGCCTGTGTGTGTGTGTGTGCGTGTGCGGGCTGGGAGGTGAGCACTCGCTGTGTCCTGGAGTTCGGGAGCAGACTCTGCCTTCGGGAGTAGAACCTCTGTGAGTTAACTGCACCTTTACAATGTACTGTGTTCCTGTGAGTGGGCCTGGTTCTCTATGGAAAGGCCCGGACTCCATGAAAACTGAACTCCTGTATGCTGTGGGGTATGCATTTGCTGCCTTCAGAGTGGATTCTGCCCTCGGTTGTGGACTCTGTTCCTGGGAATGGACCCTACGTTTTGAAGAGAACTATTTATGATAATAAATTCTGCACTAGAAGGGACTCTGATTGTTGATAATTGACTCTGTCTTGTTGCTGGTTGGGCTTATCACCTGCACTGTCGTGTGTGTCCCTGCTTCTGGCCAGCCTTACTGTGAGCTGGGACGCTCATCCTGAAAGCTGTCACCCCGATGCCAGTCGCCCTGAGAGCCAGGAGGTGGGTAGGCCATGCTGAGCGCTGTTGTCCCAAGAAGGCGTGATCGGGATGGGCTGTCCTAGAGGTGACCTGGAGGTGTGTCAGGTCAGTCCACAGGCCGGATGGCGTGTCAGGGTGAGCGAGAGCCCGGTGGTACGTAGGGGCAGGCCGAGAGCCAGAAGGGACATGGAGCGGGCTGCCTCAGAGTGGCCAGAAGGTGGGAGGGACAGGAGGCTTGCTGTGGTGGTGGCAGCATGTCTGTATTCTGTGCACTTCTTTTTAATCTAATCAGACTGTCTTGTATCATTTGTTACTGCTTCTTTTGTGATGACTGCAAGTGGGATTTGAAGTTTGTCCTCATTTCCCTGAAACTGGTTGGACGATAGGGTTTAGGGTCTGGCTTTGCCACTCCTCGCCCTTGTAAAATTGCTGTTTCTCTGTACAGCATACAGCTGTTAATGTTCATTGTTTGTAAACTGTACTGTTTTAATAACAAAAACAGGAGGTGCAGTATCTCTTCTGTTCAGGGACTAAAAGTAACAAAGAAGAAATAAACAGGGGTTTCAGACTCCCTTCAGTTCAGGGACTGACTCTGAGTTGGCTGGCCACAGGCATTGTACTGTGCTGACTTGGTGATGGGATACTGGTCTCTGTGCAGAAAGGACAGAGCAAGGGCTCTTGGACATTTATTACCAGCGCATCCACTATCTATATAGCTACTTCCTTTAAAATCATAGGATACATCCCATCAGGCTGGGAACTTATCAGTCATTAGTTACCCTGAATATATTTTCTCCAGTCCTAGTCATTGTGTGTATTTCATCTCTTCACCCCTATGGTTCCATGATTATTTAGCATTTTGAGAACACTATTAGAGTGGATCGATGCAAATACCTATATTCAAGAGCAAAATCCACGCCTCCAAGTTAGAACGAAAGGCTTGCATTTATATGTATTTTTCCTTTTCCTTCTATTTATTTATTTGTGTCTACAGGTGTGAGACACAGTGAAAGACGCAAGATGTACAAATCTTTATTCAATTTCCACCACCAGGAAGAAAGGAAACACCCAAGTGGCCAGGTACAAGCAGTGCTTTTCTCAGAGAGTGATCAAACAGTGAAGGGGAGGACAGGGATCAAATCAAAATTAGCTTGCATCTATACGCCTTTCACAGCCACATGATATTCCAAAGGTCCCCCACACATTTTCGAAATGCAGTCTATGAAATGCAATTGTTAACTTGCGTCCAGAAAACTCCTGCAAACTGCAAAACTGAAAGCTCCTCTCTCTCTCATTAGAGAGAGACAATTGGTGATGGTTTAATGTGAGGGTCATCACACCTCAGGCAAGAGGAGAGCTTGAGAAGACAGAGCCTTTGTGGTAACCTCAGCCGGTGTGGGAATTGAATCCATGCTGTTGGTATCACTGCCTTGCAATCTTCGTGTCTCACTGTCAGGGGTCCCAGACCATGGACACAATCAAAATGGCCCATTCCCCTCGCTGCTGGTCAATCCTGTCCACATTCTAACAGGGGCCGGAATTGTAGCTATCACTCAATTGTAGCTATCCGCAGCCAGACTTAGCATCAGACCATGAGGAGATAAAGGATTATTGGTGGTAATTCTTACCCATAGTGCTTAGAGTGACAGAGACTATTATGTTAAAAATCACACCTCACCGGGTCACACCTTCCAACAGGTTTATTTGGAAGCACTAGCTTTCGGAGCGCTGTTCCTTCATCAGGTAATTCATCAGACAACCACCTGATAAAGGAGCAGTGCTCTGAAAGCTAGTGCTTCCAAATAAACCTGTTGGACTCTAACCTGGTGTTGTGTGATACTTTAACTCCAGTCCAACACTGGTATCTCCAAATCAGAGACTGCTGTATCTTTTTTAATGAAATTTTTAAAAAATCCAATCTCAGGATGAGGGCATCATGGCTTGACCAGAGTCCATCCCAGAGAGTAGCTGAGAGTCAACCACCTTGCTGTGGGTCTGGAGTCACATGTAGTTCAGACCAGGTAAAGATGGCAGTTTGCTTCCCGGAAGGACATTTGTGGACCAGATGAGCTTGCCCTAACTCAAAACGATTCAGAGTCTTTTGAAAGCTCAATATTTGTGATTCACTGGTGAGTTAACATGTTGAAAGGGAGTGCCAATTTATGCAGTGTACCTTCGTGGGATTAGCAACTCATGATTTGAATTCAGCCTGACTGTACTGCATGAGAGAACAGGCGGTGAAGAGAGACTGGATCAGTTAGGACATATTCACTGGGGTTTAGAAGCATGAGAGATCTCATCGACACCTACAATATTGTAACAGGGCTGATAGGGTTAACATCGGAAAGATTTTCCTGATGACCCAGGAGTCCAGAACTAAAGATTTGCAGTAGGGCACTGAGGTCAGGCACCCTGGTTCAATTCCAGCCTCAGGCGACTATCTGTGTGGAGTTTGCACATTCTCCCCGTGTCTGTGTGGGAGTGCTCCAGTTTCCTCCCCCAGTCCAAAGATGTGTAGGTTAGGGTGGACTGGCCATGCTAAATTGTCCACAGTGTCCAGCGATGGGGTGCAGGCTGGATGGATTAGCTATAGAAAATGCAAGGTTACACGGATAGGGTGGGATGCTCTTTGGAGGGGCAGTGTGGACTCAATGGGCTGAATGGCCTGCTTCCACACTGTAGGGATTCTGTGATTCAAGAGGAGAAATTTTCTTCACCCAGAGAATGGGGGAGCCCGTGGAATTCTCTGTCACAGAAAGCAGATAAGGACAAACCATTGGATGTTTTCAAGGAGGAGTCAGATATAGCTCTTAGAGCTAAAGGGAACAAAGTCTATGGGGGAGAAAGCAGGAACAGGCGACTGAGTTGGATAATCAGCCAAGATCATCTTGAATGGTGCAGCAGGGTCGAAGGGCTGAATGGCCTCCTCCTGCTTACTATGTTTTCAAATTCCCATTACTGATTGTTATCTCACAATTTCTGCTAGAGATGTAGAGGAGGCTCAACCATGATGCACTACCCAGTCAAATAGCCCGTCACACCCAGCTACCTGGTCTCAGGGGTGTGGTATTAGAAGATTAATTGTTAGTTAGTTAGTTAATTAGTTGCATCATATTGCTGGACAAGACAGCACATCAGCCCGACATCCCGTAGAAAGTGTATCGCAATGCAGCCAATAAGATTGGCTATCACTCTGTAAATCTGTCTGATACACCAGTGACAGGCAGTAAGTGTGGGAGAGTGTCCTAGTTACACAGGACCATGTAGGAGTTGGTGCACAACAGCCTCCCTGCATTAGAAGGCTTCACACCCTTGTCCAGTGGTACGTGTGCGTATACCCACACACACCCACACATTCACACACAGTAATGCAGCATTCTGTCCTATAATGGCATCACAAAACAACCAAGATCAATCCATCATGTGCACTGGGGATTAAGAAGAAGTGACAAACCTGATGATATTTCTTTTCCTGAGTTTAGTTTAGATTAGATTAAATTCCCTGCAGTGTGGAAACAGGCCCTTCGGCCCAACAAGCCCACACTGACCCTCCAAAGAGTAACCCATCCAGACCTATTTCCCTTGAACTGATGCACCTAGCACTATGGGCAATTTAACATGGCCTATCCACCCTAACGTGCACATATTTGAACTGTGGGAGGAAACCGGAGCATCCGGAGGAAACCCATGCAGACGCAGGGAGAATGTGCAAACTCCACACAGGCAGTTGCCAGAGGCTGGAATTGAACCTGGGAACCTGGTGCTGTGAGGCAGCAGTGCTAACCACTGGGCCACCGTGCTGCCCAAAGATGTTAATCAGATGTCCTTCCCTCCTGGACTCAGCAGAAATGGTCCCACCTCAGTTATGCCATAGGAAGTATAAATTGTCGAGAGAAATTTACAACAAAGGTAATTTAAACAATGTCAGGTCAATGTAAGCAGTGAATGTTGAACTGGGGACTGTATCGTTACAAATGGCCAGACTGAGAGTCATCACCTTCCAACTCACCAACGCCATATTATAATAGGTCATCATTCCTCAGGAACTGCATCATAAACTTCTGATCAATATTTATTCCATTGATCCCACCCAACATTCCCACTCACTGATTCCAAGCAACAATCCCATCCATTGATCCCACCCAACATTCCCACTCACTGATTCCAAGCAACAGTCCCA
>NC_057717.1:98766346-98767897 GCF_004010195.1 Chiloscyllium plagiosum | reverse complement strand
TGTGAGTCCATTCAGTATTCTAACAACAGTAGGGTAGAAACTGTTTTGAAACTAGCTGGTGCGTGTGTTCAGGCTTCTGTACCTTCTCCCTGATGGTAGAGGCTGTAGAGAAACATTGCCAGGGTGGGATGGATCTTTGAGAATGCTGGCGGCCTTTCCTTGACAGAGGGGCCTGGTAGATGGATTCTATAGATGGGTGGTTGGTCTTTGTGGTTGTCCGGGCCATGTTCACCACTCACTGTAACCGTCCCCGATCTTGAATGGGACAGTTGCCATACCAGGTAGTGATACATCCAGACAGAATGCTCTCGATGGCGCACCTATAAAAGTTGGCAAGGGTATTCGCCGTCATGCCAAATTTCCTCAGCTGCCTGAGGATGAAGAGACTTGCCCTGTGTGGTGATTGTCATTCTACAGAAGACCACAGCTATTCCACTCAACAAGGGGGAACACTGAAGCTGTGATTCTCCCTATCTATTGTCCCTTAGATGTGATCTTACCAGCACTTTTGTGCTTTTGAAACATATAATTTCAATCTTTGAGCATTTTTCCAGACCTGAACATCTAGATTGTTGTAACCATTCTGTGAAATGACATGTAAGGTGGACATCCACCACCGACAGGAGAGCATGCATCAAACCTGAGCCCAACGTCAGCTTATTTTCTTAACAGGTAGAAAGTGAGGATTGCAGCTGCTGGAGATTAGAGTCGAAGAGTGCGGAGCTGGAAAAGCACAGCCGGTCAGGCAGCATTTATTCACAGCCTAAACCATTCTGCTATTGAGGCGACTAGCCCACAACTCTGAATTTCCTGTCATGCTAAGTTTTTCTGATTGTGCTCCATTGAGTAAAACCTCCTCTGCTCCCTGCCGTGCTCCTGTAGCTTCTGATGATGCTTTCATGCTGTACTGATCAAGTCGTTTAGCTCTGATGGAACACACAATTTCTACAGAAATTAAAGCATGTGCTGTGTTTCATTGATGGATTAACTCAGACTTGGACATCAGGTAGTCATCCCCTATTCGAATTGCACTTGTAAACTGTTTCAAGCCGTATCTTGCACCTTTATTTATTGTATCATCATCCATCATTATTGTTCAACTAAGCTAAGTTTGTTTTGAGTTATTTCGATTGAGTTGCATTGAATTGATTTGGGTTGAGTGAAGTCAAGTTGGGTTCATTTCGATTGAGTGTGGTTGGATTAAGTTTAATTCAGTTGGGCTGTACCTGATTGGATGGGGTTAAGTGAGGCTAAATGAGCCTGGGTTGAAGGAGCTTGGGTTATTTGGAGCTGGGGTTATTGATTTAGATTGTGTTAGTTGAGTTGGGTTGTATGGGATTACATTGGGTTGAGTTGAGTTGAGTTGAGTTGGGTTGGGTTGGGTTGTGTTGAGATTTATTGAGTTAGGCTAACTTGGAGAGCAGGTAGTTCGGTTGGGTTGAGTTAGGATGGGCTAGGTTAGGTTAGATTAGATTAGATTGGGTTGAGTTGGATCAGTTTGAACAGGGTTAGGTTAAGTTGGGTTTGGTTAAGTTGGGTTTGGTTGTGTTA
>NC_057717.1:98762452-98765203 GCF_004010195.1 Chiloscyllium plagiosum | reverse complement strand
CCCCACCCCCCCCACCCCACTCCGGCCTATCACCCTCACCTTGACCTCCCTCCACCTATCACATTTCCAAAGCCCCTCCCTCCTCCCTACCTTTTATCTTAGCCTGCTGGACACACTTTCCTCATTCCTGAAGAAGGGGCCTGACCTGCTGCGCTTTTCCAGCAACACATTTTCAGCTCTGAGTTGAAATGAGTTGAGTCGAGTTGAATTGAATTGAGTGGGTTGATCTGAGTTTGATCGAGTTGAGTTGGATTGGGTCGGATGGGATTAGGTTGGGTCGAGTCAGATTGGGTTGGGTTGGGTTGAGTTGAGTTGGATAGAGTTACGTGGGGCTGGGATGACTTGAATTATGCTGGATTTGGTTGGATTGTATTGGTCTAAGGAGATGGTAGCTGAAATGGGTCAAGTTGAATTTTTTGGATTTTGTTTGCATTGAGTTAAATGACAAGTTCTTTGCTTACATTTCCTCACCAGACTGTCATCGATGATAGGAAATATAAGCAATGGATTGAGGAGAAATTGGCTATCTATATATAAAATTTAATTTCCACATGCACACTGTCGAAGTCAGATAATTTTTCACTCGCATTAACGTTTACTTTTCAGAGAAAAACCTGGAGTCTACTGACAGGTTTAATCTGAACACTGATTCACTAACAAATTCTTTCCATGTAAATAAATATTTATATACACCCTTCTAAAACTTGTACTGTCAACCAGCTGGACTGACAACATGCAATTAATTCAATTTGTTGGTAAGCATGACTACTTCTGAGTTAATCCATCAATAGAAAATATTACACAGTTTAATTTCAGGGAAATACTTTTCCTTGACCACTTATATCTAATCAATATGGTTTCAAGGTATCAGCAATAACTGTGGGGGGGGGCGGTTGAGGGGGATTTTTAAATGAAGTGAACTCAGAACACAGCTCTGAGTAACAAGAGCACAGGTCAGAGGTTCGTCAATCTGCACATCCTTTCTGACCTATTTACAAGGAAACAATATGGTTTGGTCTGTCAATCAATCAGACTGACCTCCAGGATGTTCTTTGACATTGAGATCTGACTATAGTTTACAAGCAAAGGGTTTCAGCTGAACAGAAGGGTACTCTCTGATAATTTGAGCATAGGAATGGGACACAACCTTATACCTATCAGATGACCGCCTTATTTACTGAAAATTGGCACCTAAAGTGCAGGCAAATGCAGGGGCCTACCTATCTCTGTTAAGGCCCAGGTGTGTTTTTAGGTGCCATGCCTCTGGCCGCGTTCCCGGTTGCCCAGGCAACTCAGCCCGCTGCAGATTCAATAAACCAGCTCGGCACATTTCAGCAGGGTTTCTGAGTGAATGATGACCTTCGACCCACTGTCCCTCACGGATTTGCATCCATGTTACCACGCGGAAGGAGGCCATTCATCCCATTACGTCTGCTCCCATGTACCTGCTGCCCTTGTCCTTCTGGATGGGAGAGGTCATGGGCACATGATGTTGCTTAAGGAGCACTGACGATGACTGTGTATCTCCCTCTTTCTCCCCTTCATTACAGACAAGTTTAATGAGGTGTCTATTAGGTCCCAGTAAAGGCAATAAAAGAGAAAACAAGCAAGAATTTTTTTAAAAAACACAGTGTCGAGGGAGAACTGGCCCACATGTGCAATTCATAACTTCGAATCAAGCCCTCAGCCAAAAAATAACACGAGTGTCTGCAAAGCCATCTGGGCATTTCCACATTAAAACGACATTTCTAACAGATTATGAATCATGTCCTGAAGCATGTGACTTATCTCTCTCTCCGGCCCCATAAATTCACCAACATTTCACTCAGCAGCAAAATCAATGAAGGCGATGTTTCACAAATCGCTTCGATGAACTGAATTGGCAGGGACTCACAGCTGTCTGCATGGTTCACCCCCCCACGGCATTGCTTTAAAATACCTAAAGTGGTTTACAAAATATCAAGAGTCTCCTTTGAACGAGAACTCAGGAGCATGCAGTGGGCCATTCAGCCCGTCGAACCTGCTGTGCTGATATCATTGCTTAATTCACTGTTGCCTCAGCTCCGTTTTCCTATCCTCCACGCCACAACTTTTGACCTTCTCGTCAATCTGAAATCTATCTGACTCAGCCAGAATATATTCAAGGAACACCCCCCCTTCCCCTGCTCCATCATTCTCTGGGGAAGAGCAAGCAAAGACTCAGGACTCTCTGAGAGAAGAAATTCCTCCTCATCTCTGACTTTAATGAGAAAATGCTTATTCTTAGATATTTTCTAATCTCTGCCTTCAGGTGATGTTATGACACATCCTGGTACAGGTGGGACTTGAGCCCAGCCCTCCCAGCCCAGAGATAGGGACTTGACCATTGTGCCAGAAGGAACCTTTTTATAAGTTTCATTTTATTTATATTTCTTTTTATCCAGAAGTGCTTTTACAGACAACTGATTGGTTCTTTCTTCTCCTGCAGCGTGACATATTTATTTTCATCTCTCAGCAACTACTGGGCGATCACACAAATTCTCCAACTGAAAACTAAACGTCACAAACACCCGTGTAGAGGGGACACATCTTTCTAAAGTTAAAAATCACACAACACCAGGTTATAGTCCAACAGGTTTAATTGGAAGCACTAGCTTTCGGAGCGACGCTCCTTCATCAGGCGATTGTGGAGGGCTCGATCGTAACACAGAATTTATAGCAAAAATTTGCAGCGTGATGTAACTGAAATTATACATTGAAGAATTGATTGTC
>NC_057717.1:98758188-98760043 GCF_004010195.1 Chiloscyllium plagiosum | reverse complement strand
GTTCGACCTTCCAAAATGCATCACTTCACATTTATCCAGGTTGAACTCCATCTGCCATTTCTCAGCCCAGCCCTGCATCCTGTCTATGTCGCATTGCAGCCTGCAATAGCCCTCAATACTATCAACGGCTCCTCCAACCTTTGTGTCATCTGCAACTTGCCCTCCAAAAGAAGCATTCCACTCAGACCCACCTCTCTACCCATAATCCTGCATTTCCCATAGCTAACCCACCTAGCCTGCACATTAAGGGCAAATTAGCATAGTCAATCCACCCTAACCAGCACATCTTCGGATTGTGGGAGGAAACTGGAGCACCCGGAGGAAACCCACACAGACACGGGGAGAATGTGCAAACTTCACACAGTCGCCCGAGGCTGAACTCGAACCCAGGTCCCTGGTGCTGTGAGGCAGCAATGCTAACCACTGAGCCACTGTGCCACCCACTTACCTAGACATGAGTCATAACTATGAAATGGTGAGATGCCAGGCTTAATTGTTGTGGGTTTCTGTATATCTGTGCAAGGGTTTTCCACCTTTCACCATTTCAGCATTAATAGGCAAAGCATATTGTCAGCCCATGCCAAGTCAGCACCATGAATACCTGGTGGTTGGTATTTCCTGCCTCTGCCAACACGAATCCGCCAGCATCTGTGGATGGAGAATCATGAGTGTGGTGCTGGGAAAGCACAGCCAGTCAGGCAGCATCCAAGGAGCAGGAGAATCAACGTTTCGGGCACAAGCCCTTCATCAGGAATGAACAGGCCTTTTCTGATGAAGGGCTTATGCCTGAAAAGTCGATTCTCCTGCTCCTCGGATGCTGTGCTTTCCCAGCGCCACACTCTCGACTCTGATCTCCAGCATCTGCAGGCCTCACTTTCCCCCAGTGGAGAATGATAGGTAATATTTTTGTCAAATTTACCTGTGGACCGGAGGGTGTTTTATCCTTCAACCTGCCATGCCAACAGAGGGTACAGGGTGATTTTTCATTTATTCACTCATGGGATGTGAGCATCACTGCCTGGGCTGGCATTTATTCCCCTCCCTAATTGCCCAGACGGCAGTAATGGGTCAACCATGTTGCTGTGGGTTGGGAGTCACATGTAGGCCAGACCAGGTAAGAAAGGCAGATTTTCTTCACTAACAGGCATTAGTGGATTAGATGGGATTTTATGACAATCAACAACGGTTTAAGTGTTTCAACTGGATTTTTCCAAACAAAGGTCAGCGTGTATCTTGGTTGGATTTGAACCTATGTACCCAGACCCTGAGCTTGAGGCTCTGGTTTACTATTCTGGTGATATTACAATGAACTTAGAACGTTACAGTGCAGTACAGGCCCTTCAGCCCTCGATGTTGTGCCGACCTGTGAAATTAATCTGATGCCCATCTAACCTACACCGTTCCATTATTATCCATATGTATGTCCAATGCCCATTTAAATGCCCTTAACATCAGCAAGTCTATTACTGTTGCGGGCAGGCTGTTCTATGCCCCTACTGCACTCTGAGTAAAGAAACTACCCCTGATAAGTGTCCTAAATCTATCACCTCTCGATTTAAAGCTATGTCCCCTCGTGTTAGCCATCACCATCCAAGGAAAAAGGCTCTCACTGTCCACCCTATCTAACCCTTATTGATTGAATCTGTGGATGAGTGCCATGCCTCTAGGAATTCCCTGGCTATTCTCTGTTTGGCTTGTCCTATAATAGTAGTGTTGTCCCAGTCGAATTCATCTGCGTGTCATCTGCGTGTGTGGCTATTAAGGATAGCTGGTCGTGTTGTTTCGTGGCTAGTTGGTGTGACTGGACCCAATGTACCGACCACTGCAACGGACAGCTGGAACTGACAACCGGAAG
>NC_057717.1:98755241-98758160 GCF_004010195.1 Chiloscyllium plagiosum | reverse complement strand
CACTACAGCGGACAGCTGGAACTGACAACCGGAAGTGGCAGATTCAAAACACTACAAATGTCGGAGGAAAGATCACAGAAGCGCTTCACAGGAGGCTCCCAAGCACTGAGGATGTCACCGAGACAGGGGACGAAACGTCTGCAACACAATTCCCAGCTCGGCGAACAGAACCACAACAATATCTTATACGTCTCGATTAAGTCACCTCTCAACCTTCTTCTCTTCAATGAAAACAGTCTCACTTCCCTCAGCCTTTCCTCATAAGACCTTCCATCCATACCCTCTGAACCCTTCCCAAAGCTTCCACATCCTTCCTATAACGCAGTGACCAGAACTGTACGCAGTACTCCAGGTGCAGCCTTACCAGTGTCTTGTACAGCTGAAGCATGACCTCATGGCTCCGAAATCCCTCTACCAATAAACGCCAACACGCCATATGCCTTTTTAACAACCCTATAAACCTGGGTGGCATCTTTCAAGGAATTTATGCACCTGGACACTGAGATCTCTCTGTTCATCTACACTGCAAGAATTTTACCATTAGCCCATACTCTGCATTCCTGTTACTTCCTCCGCAGTGAACTACCTCACACTTTTCCACATTAAACTCCATTTGCCACTTCTCAGCCCAGCTCTACATCTTATCTATGTCCCTCTGTAAACCCACAACATCCTTCAGCACGATCCACAACTCTGCCTACCTTAGTGTCATCCACAAACTTACTAACCCATCCTTCTCCGCCCACATCCAGATCATTTATTAAAATGACTAACAGCAGTGGCCCCAAAACAGATCCTTATGGCACACCACTGGTAACTGAGCTCCAGGATGCACATCTCCCATCAACCACCACCCTCTGTCTTCTTTCAGCTAGCCAATTTCTGATCCAAACCGTTAAGTCACCTTCAATCCCGAAACTCCATATTTTGTACAATATCCTACCATGGGGAACCTTATCAAATGCCTTACTGAATTCCATATTTACCACATCAACCGCTTTACCCTCATCCAGCTGTTTTGTCACCTTCTCGAAAAACTCCATAAGGTTCGTGAGGGACAACCTACTCTTCACAAAACCGTGTTGACTATCCCTAAGCAAATTATTCCTTTCCAGATGATTATAAATCATCTGCAAATTTACTAACCCATCCTCCTACACCCACATCCAGATCATTTATAAAAATGACAAACAGCAGTGGCCCCAAAACAGATCCTTATGGCACACCACAGGTAACTGAGCTCCAGGATGCACATTTCCCATCAATCAGTGCTGTAGTTGTATATAAGCCTGTCCCCAGCTCTCCTATACCTGCGTTTTGAGATTGAAGATGATTTAACGGTTTGGATCAGAAATTGGCTAGCTGAAAGAAGACAGAGGGTGGTGGTTGATGGGAGATGTGCATCCTGGAGCTCAGTTACCAGTGGTATGCCATAAGGATCTGTTTTGGGGCCACTGCTGTTTGTCATTTTTATAAATGATCTGGATGTGGGCGGAGAAGGATGGGTTAGTAAGTTTGTGGATGACACTTAGGTAGGCAGAGTTGTGGATAGTGCCGAAGGATGTTGTGGGTTTACAGAGGGACATAGATAAGATGCAGAGCTGGGCTGAGAAGTGACAAATGGTGTTTAATGTGGAAAAGTGTGAGGTAGTTCACTGCGGAAGAAGTAACAGGAATGCAGAGTACTGGGCTAAGGAGTGAGGACAGGTCAGTAACTGGATATCACTGGGGTACAGCATTCTCCCCCTGATGCCCTCTCCCCTCTGGTGCCCTCTGCAACTCACCCCTCGAACCGGGACATCCATAATGTGTGCAGTTGAAAATAAGGACCAGTGCATAATATATAACTTAAGAATAAACAACACAGCCAACACTGCTCCATATTCTGCATTCTCCTTTATCTATTACTGATTCTCACACCCAACCTGCACGTCTCAGGGCGGCTTCTGTCTGGGTGGGGTTGCAAAACAGAGCAGAAAAATTTCCAACTGTCAGAGCACAAGGGTGGAGAATTATAACTGATTATTGCTGTTCGTTTTGCCCTTCTGGCAGCTGAAAGAGTGTCAGGTTAAAAGTGAAAGATGGACTTTCACATTTAGTATTTCCCAAAGTCAACAGTGCTCTTCCCTTGTGCCGTATAAAGATAACGTGAAATCTCAACCAATACTTGGAAATAGGCTTTTGTGGTATCCACTAATTTCCTCCTGCTCCCTTTCCAGTCTCGAAGTTCCTCCGAGCACGTGAAGCTAATTAAACAAAAAGGAAACAGTCAATTTCCAAACGGATTCTTTAACCATCCAGTAAAGACACAGGCACACTATTGGGAGGTGGGCCCGGACACTCGAAGGGGGCAGGGTGACCATCGCAATAAGTCCAGCCCCAGGATAATTCTTGCTTTGCGCCGTCCAGGGGAAGATGTGTTGCTCCACGAATCCTTTCTCCCAGCTTGCTCACCTCAATTCCAGCAGCACAATCCCACAGCACAGCGCAGCAGGAGGCCATTCCACCTGCTATCCCAGTTAGCACAGAAGCAGCAGGACTGCTGACAGACCACAGGCTCCAAAAGGGGAAACTGTAGGCAGGCCAGTGTGCATGGGAATGGCATTGCAGATGAAAGTTGATGAAGGAAACAGGGGAGTCAGGGATGGGTGGGGTGGTGGAGGGGGGAGAGAGGGTAGAGGCTTCACCTCAGGATCAGGTGATGACGATGCCACAGATTCAGATAATGGAATAAGTGTCGCCAGAGCCAGTCAAAACTGCGTCTGAAAATACTAGAATGGGTGTGTGAGAGAGTGGGTTTGTGAACGTCTGTATGTGTCTGTGTGAGAGTGCACCTGTGTGAGTGTGTGTGTGCGAGAGTGGGTTTGTGAACGTCTGTATGTGTCTGTGTGAGAGTGCACCTGTGTGAGTGTGTGTGTG
>NC_057717.1:98746876-98755046 GCF_004010195.1 Chiloscyllium plagiosum | reverse complement strand
ATACCTGTGTGTGTATACCTGTGCGTGTGTGTGTGAGTTCATGTGCGTGTGTGTGCCTGTGTTTGTCTATGTGTGTGTGCGTGAGTGTGTTTGTGTATGTGTGAGTGTACATGTGTGTGTGTGAGTGTGTGTGCGTGCATGTATGTCTATGTAAGCGCATGATTGTCCGTGAATGTGCCTTTGTGTGCAAAAGTGTTTGTTTGTGAAATTAATTCTCTAAGATGTTTTTAAAGAATTTTACATTAGTCGAGGGCTCTGGGTTTAGTAGTCTGCTGATATTACCACCATCTCCATTGTATACAATTGGAAGTAAGGACCACTTACACAGGGAGTTGGCAGCACAGCTAACACTGCTGTACATACACCACTCAGTTCCCCCCTTTACCTGTTTGGTGAATGCAAATCTTCCACTTGGGTTTTCCGAAAGTCTTTAATGTAATGTTCCTCACAGCAAGTTACCCTGAAAGACCTGATCTTCCAGAATCACAAGCAGTTGCTGTGATTTGCACAAAAGTACGATCCTGCACATGCTGGAAATCTGAAGTAAAGACAGAAAATGCTGGAGAAGCTCAGCGGACCGGGCAGCATCTTTACAGCAAGGAAGGTAGTCACAGATTTTGGAACACCCTACAGTTCTTGTAGTTTAGCTAAATCCATACAATGCTGTTTGGGATGGAGTTCCGGGATTTTGAGTTGGAGGAAGCTGAGCCAGTGCTAACATGTCCCAGGTGGAGCCTACGTCCTTGGACTCAGAGGGAGAGGGATGTAGTGACTGTAACAAGGTCAGCCAGGTGGACCTCATAGAATCTGAGTTCCCTGATCGGGGCTGTTAACCTGGTGCAATCAGGGAGCCCTGGCTGACAGGGATAAACAGGAGGGTATGAAGTTCTGTTCGCCCTGAGAACCGGCTCTGAGGGAACTGGGTCAGTGTCAAGGTCTCTCCATGTGTAAATATAGGCTCCACATGTCAACAAATGCCCTTTCCACTCAGGCAGCCCCGTGGTAATGTCACTGGACTCATCATTCAAAAGCCTCGGACCGTAATCACGGGGATGTGAGTTCCAATCCCAGCGCAGTAACTGAGGGAGTTCAATCTGAATATCAAAAGCCAGGCTTGGGCTCTCTTGTCCCACCACGGTAGTGTCCATGCCCCTGGACCGTGAGGTCCAGGTTCAAGTCCCACTTGCTCCAGCGGTGTGGAAGTAACAGGTCAATTAGAAATTGGTAAGTTTTTTAAAAATTGGGGCATCTTGTGGTGCAGTGGTAGTGTCCCTAGTCCTGGACTGGGAGGCCTCTGTGGAGCTATTTCACTGAGTAGTCAGTTGAAGGTGTGAGTAGAGCAGGTGGATCTTGAACACAGACATCCTGGCTCAGAGGCAGGGACACCACCACTGCACCACAAGCCGACATTATAGGAGTAGAGGTTAAACCCTGATGATATCTATCACCTGATTACCATTAAAACAGCCAATGAATGTAGAATTAGCCGTGAATGTCACTCTGAACCACTGGTTTTTCTTGGAAACTAAGGCCTTCTGGACTGCTGTTCATGCTGCACTCCCCCAGGCAAATGCACACTCCTGGCTTGTGCCTCATCGGTTGTGCATGGGAGGAAGGGAGGTGAATTACATGTCATGGAATTCCCAGCCTCTGAACCTTCTCTGCAATAACTGTACTTGGTTGAATACGGCTGAACCTTAGCAAACATTGATAGGTTGTGGAGAATGGGCGCTTGGAGTGGCTTCCTGAAGCAGGAAGCTGCCTATTGGATACAGCATCGCCACCTTCAGGTAACACTGGGAACTGCTCGGACAGGATACCAAACTGGGACTCCGAAGAGAGGTCATCCCTGGGCAACCAAGCAGGAGGCCTTTTGGCCCAACAGGTTTGTGCTGGCTCTTTCAGAGAGCCATGTGGTGAGTACCGATCCCCCCTTCTTTCCACACATCTCTGCAACTTTTTATCCGTCAAGTATTTATCCCCATCCCTTTGGAGCGCTGGCATGGAGTCTGTTTCCACTGCCCTATCAGCTCATCACACGGTTTTTCTTCCGTCAATTTATATCTGTGCCCCTGGATCTTTGAGCTTTCAGCCACTAATAACGCATCCTCTTTACTGAGTCCATCTAAATTCTTCTAATAAATGCCCTTTCCACTCAGGTAGCCCCGTGGTAATGTCACTAGATTCATCATTCAAAAGCCTAGGATCATAATCATAGGGATGTCAGTTCAAATCCCAGTGCAGTAACTGAGGGCGTTCAATTCTGATTACGGAAAGCCAGGCTTGGGCCCTCTTGTGACACGGGGGTAGCATCCATGCCCCTGGACCATGAGGCTCAAGTCCCACTTGCTCCAGAGGTGTGCATGTAACAAGTCAGTTAGAAATTGGTAACTTTTTACAAATAAATTAGGACATCTTGTGGTACAGAGGTAGTGCCCCTAGTCCTGGACCGGGAGGCCCAGATTAAAGTCCCACCTGCTCCAGAAGTGTGTGTAATAACATCTCTGAACATGCTGATTCAAAAAAAAAATAAGTTGAATTACAAAGTAAAAGGCTGGAAGCCAGTCTTAGTCATACTGATTGTGAAATTACCATCCAACCTGGTTTACAAACAGTCTTCAGAAAAAAGCAACCTGCCCTCCTCATCTGGTCTGGCCGGCATCTGATACGGTCAGGCTCTGAAATCATGTTAATGCTGGAAAGGGCTGTGGCATGACGTTCACTTCATGGGCAATTAAAAGGATGGCCTCACAATGCTGCCCACATCCCGTCAATAAATACATTTGAAAAGAAAAAACCCAAAGTCTCCAGATCACTGTCGTCATCCGGAATACGTGTTAACACAATGTAGCGATTCATATTCCTGCATTCGGCCAGAACAAAATAAGCAGGAGTGCCCAAGTAGTTCCAAAGGGTCTTATCAAGGAGCCCC
The DNA here is from genome assembly GCF_004010195.1 of Chiloscyllium plagiosum. Lineage (NCBI taxonomy): Eukaryota > Metazoa > Chordata > Chondrichthyes > Orectolobiformes > Hemiscylliidae > Chiloscyllium > Chiloscyllium plagiosum. Next base: position 98,752,114 of record NC_057717.1, on the reverse strand, counting down.
AGGATCTGCTTAGAACCTTGCAATTAGTGTTCAGGAATTTCTGTAGCATTCGACGTTCAGTTTCCCCAGTGTCCTGACCAATTTCTCATGCGATTTCGGGTTTTGAGGTGCAGTTGCGAAGAGATTTAAGATGCGCAAAGTCACTCAATAACCTGTGTCAAGGGGAAGTAATCCCGTACCTGTCTCCTCAAACTGGTCTCACGTGGGCTCGATCACTGCCACAATTAGTCTGTGCCATATCGTCAGAGCCAGCCCACCGATGGGGAGAAGCGTACAAACCCATTCCACGTCTCACAGCAAACGTTCGATTTGGTTTATCATGAACTTAGGACGTCCCAAAGCGGGTTTCGGCCAATCAAAAACTCATTTGAAGTTCAGTCACTGTTACGGGAAACTGGATGCCGAATTTTATGCACAGCAAGATCCCAGAAGCAGCAATGTGAACATGATCAGTCTGTGTTTATTGTGTTAATCCCTGCCGCAAGTCAGGTAATCCTAAACTTACCGTATTTTATGAGTGTGTGCAATATGTGAATCGGCCATATTTTGGTCCCTGCAAGTCCTGGTGTCTCCTGCACGCCCCTGGAGTGCGATACCAGACCACACATGAACAACCCATCCCGGAATACTCCTGAGGCCTACCTCTCAGGTTCATGCCATGACCTGTGCTGAGCATACTCAGGGTTTCTACAACAAACCTTTGGGGACCCCAGGCTAGCGTTGGATGTCGTACCTCTACAAGGGCAAGAACAATTCTGTCAGAATCACGCAGAAACTGGAACCTGAGCATGGAGGATTCCAGAAACAGTTCTGCTTAAGCCTCTCTCGTATCTAGCTTGTGTGAATATCGTCAGGTCTTAGTTTTCACTGTGGCGGTTGGGGGTGGTGGGGAAGGAGTTGGGGGGGTGCATGTTGCATCCTGCTGCTCTCCTGCTGGATGTTGAGCGTGTTTATACTGAGTAACACCAAGATCAGGCATATTCAGGTAACAGTCAAGATTAGAGCGGTGCTGGAAAAGCACAGCAGGATTCCTGATGAAGGGCTTTTGCCTGAAACGTCGATTTTCCTGCTCCTCGGATGCTGCCTGACCTGCTGTGCTTTTCCAGCACCACTCTGATCTTGACTCTAATCTCCAGCATCTGCAGTACCCACTTTCGCTTATTCAGGCACCAGCTCAGTTAAAAAGCCAGACATCACTCTCGGTTCACTTGCCACCAATTGGAGTTCTCCAGAGCTATATCCGTTCCGCGATAGAGGTTGCAAGTTATAGGAGAGAGAGAAGGTTTATCAATTTATCAAAATTGGAATAATGCTGGACTTACGTGTCAGCTAAGTTAACATTTCAAGCAGACGCACTGAGCAGTAATTCAGGATTTTTATCTCTCTCTGTTGCTAGATTTTTCAGCATTTGCAGCTTAAGCCTCAGATCTCTGTCCAATGTGGTGCATTGTTCACTGATAATTGACAGAGCCCAAGGCTTGTTCTGGAGACAGTGCTTCATGTGGTTCCTGTCTTCCAGCAGCAGACACTGCGTTCTTTATCAGGACTTGCGGTGGTGTCTATCAGAATGTTATAGTGGGGGTGGGAGGCAATTTAAAACCCACAATCCACACCGCAAGTCAGGAAATCCTAAAAATACTGTATTTTATGTGTGTGTGCAATATGTGAGTCGGCCATTTTTTGGTCCCTGCAAGTCCTGTTATCTCCTGCACGCCCCTGGAGTAATACCAGACCACACATGAACAACCCATTTATTCTCACACACAGGAGCAAACTTTATTCCTCCTGGCACTCCCTACATCTGGTGCATTGTGTAAATGCAGTACAATTTGACAGAGATAGTGACAGGTCCCCAGAGCCCAGGTTTCCATGCTAAAACTGTGGGTGGCTTGTTTGAATCATATGTGATAAATCAGTTCCTAATTATCTGCTTGGTCAAGTACAATTAGAGCTGTACAATTGTGCTGTCATTATCTGTTTCACATCCGTATGAATGCCCAACCTGTCAACTGATGCAATCAAGTATTTTTTTGTTTCTTAAGCTCTTTATGATTGTTTGCTCAATCACAATCTCGGGTTCAGCATCCACATTTTCATCTTTCGCCATCAACTCTTCAATCACTGTGGAGAGTGTGGGGCTGGAAAAGCACCGCTGGTCAGGCAGCATCCGCAGAACAGGAGAGTCGACGTTTTGGGCATAAGCCCTTCATCGTTCCTGATTCTGATCTCCAGCATCTGCAGTCCTCATTTTCTCCCCTTCAATCACTGAGTCTAGGTCTAAAGGCTGAGCAATGTACAATACTGAGCGTGTGAACCTCCTGAGGGAAGCTTATGATAGTTAACATTTTTTGTTAATATTGGAAAACTCCTGGAAAAGACCGCGTAGATATATCTTGACCATTCTGAGTGCTTTGCACTTTTATTGAGCCAATGTGGGTTCGACTTTTGTTCATAGCTGTAATGTGAACTACATGCACCTTGGTCTGTTGCTACAGTTCCTACACGCCGTTAAAATTGTAGCCAGGCTTGTGTCAAGTCTAACCTTCACTCATCTAGGCTAACATTTCAGCGTTGTTGCTTTTTGTGATCACAGTTACCTTGCCGAACGTTTGTAAACAATGTCCAGGTAAGAAGCAGCAGGTTAGATGTGATACATTAGGTAATTAGGCAAAGAAAATTAGAGATAAAATGGTTTATCTCTGATGTCTTGCTAATCATTGGGGATAATCATTGGGAACAATGGTTGTTGTTCATCCCTTAGTCTGATATCCAGGAATTCCTGGTGTTCCCCAAAGGATCCGTTGGCTCATTTTCCAGTCACTCATGGGGGTGTGGGCATCACTGGCTGGGCCAGCATATATTGCCCAGAGTCAACCCAATTAGCTGGGGGTCACATGTAGGCCAGACCAGGTCAGGATGACAGGTTTGCTTCCCTGTGGAGGGCATTAGGGAACTTAGCCTGCAGTGGTCGGTGATTCCAGAGGGAGGTTCACCACTCCATGGTGCAACGTCAATCTCTACCTGCTCAGGGTGACACACTAAAACCATCGGCCTTTGCTGCTTAATGAACCAGAGGCAGACAGAGCACAAAGATTTAGGGGGTCGGCAAGGGTTCCTGACTCTGTGCCAGCATTAAGTCTGGAGAGGACATGACAGTTGGGCAGAAAAGGCCTGCATTTTTCTAGCACCTCTGGGGTGGCACGGTGGCTCAGTGGTTAGCACTGCTACCTCACAGAGCGAGGGTTCCAGGTTCGATTCCAGCCTCGGGTGACTGTGTGGAGTTTGTACATTCTCTCCTTGTCTGCGTGGGTTTCCTCCCACAATCCAAAGGTGTGCAGGTCAGGTGGATTGCCCATACTGTTAGGGGTATTAGTCAGAGGGGAAATAGGGTCTGGGTGGATTACGCTTTGGAGGGTCGGTGTGAACTGGTTGCGCCAAAGGGCCTGTTTCCACACTGTAAGGAATCTAATCTCTTACCACTTCGGGATTTGGCTTGGAAGTGAATTAAGCACTTGTGAAGTGGTGTCACCTTTCAGCCAGAGGAAACACGCTGGCTAATGTGTGCACAGCAAGATCCCACAGACAGTGATGCGATAAGGGCTCATCGTCCAAACATTCTGACAGGACTACGTCTTGAAATCTTTTAAATGTTATCCATGTCGCTGGCTGGGCCAAGCATTCATTGCCAATCTCTAGTTGCCCTGGTGAATGTGGCAGTGAACTCCCATCCTGAACCACTGCAGTATGGGTCCACCCACAATTCCAGTAGGGAGGGAATTCCAACGACACTGAAGGAACGGCGAGATATTCCAAAGTCAGGATGGTGAGCAGCTCGGAGGGGAACCAGCAGTTTATCTGCTGCCCTTGTCCTCCTAGACTGTAGAGGCCAAGGGTTTGGAAGGTGCCGTCTGAGCAGCCTGGGTGAGTCGCTGCAGTTTTTCTTGGAGATGGTACCCACTGCTGTGACTGTGTGCTGACGGTGATGGAGTGAACGTGTCAGGTGGCCAATGGTGTGCCCATCAGGTTGGGGTGGAACGTCTTGCACACTGTGCAGGAGCAACCATGTGAGCCAACTCTGGGGTAGACCCTGAACTCCCACAAGGGCCATGTAATGTAACTAGCTACTAAATAATACGTCATAAACTGGTTTCCTGTTTCATCAAGACTGAACCTCTCGTCTGCCAAAGGTGTTTGCACCCTTCACCACGTAGCATTAGTAACGTGGCATTAGTAACGTCACCACATGGCATTAGTAATGTGGCATTAGTAATATCACCACATGGCATTAGTAAGGTGGCATTAGTAATGTGGCATTAGTAACATCACCACGTGGCATTAGTAACATCACCACGTGGCATTAGTAACGTGGCATTAGTAACATCACCACGTGGCATTAGTAACATGGACTGGGACCAACAAGGTTTGGTGATAGTGAAAATACCCAACATTCCAGATGGTACCAGCAGAAACCAAAGAGCACTAATTGAGGTGAATACTGTTACTGAGGGGAATACTCAAACCTTTTACCAAAGTATTCTTCAGTTGTGTGACAGACAAAAGGCAGGGAGTGTCACTCCGACGTTAATGAAGTAAACCCGTCTTTATTTAACCCTTTAGGGACTCATTCTCAAAACAAAACATACATTCATTGCAACGTTTACTTCCTGCTTCATCTGACTTGACCTGAACCTACTTTACCGAACTTCACTTTACCTTAACATAGAACATTACAGCCTCAGTTCCTGCTGGAAGTGGAGAATGAAGAACCAAGAGGGATTTGCTTGGAATACTGCTGCTGCTTCGCTGCTACAAATTAGGGAAAAAATCAAGGCTGCAAGATCCCCTGCAGGAATGATCTCAAGTGGTGCAAATATTGTCCCCTTTCTGCTGTCAGAGTAACAAAATTAAAGAGGGTATGTTACACGTACACCTTTCAAGAACCTCTGTTTTACAGACAGAGCAATACTTTTTGAAGGTGATTCGGGAAGACCAGCAACCAATTTGCGCACAGGAAAGTGCTGCCGCGGTGTTCAAATAAATGGCTGGATGAGCTGTCCGTTTGTAGGTGTTTGCCGAAGGGGCAATTGTTGAGCCGAACAGCAGGGGGTATTCCCGCTGATCTTCGGGATCTTTCAGACAGTTTGAGTCCCACCTGGAAGGGAGGGTGCAGCACTCCTGCTGTGCCAATCGAGAGTGAGATTTTTGTAGCCTGGCTTTGGAATCGGAGCCAGGGACACT
>NC_057717.1:98732941-98746376 GCF_004010195.1 Chiloscyllium plagiosum | reverse complement strand
CTCGGAAAACATTGTTTTTCAATGCACAAGCTAGGCTGAGGTGGGGTTGGGGGAGAGCAGGGGCTAAGGAGTAAGTGATAGATGGACATAAAAGCCGAAGTGAGAGAACAGTGGGACAGATAAAGTTGTGGATATTAGCCAGCCTGCTAGAGTGGGTAGCAGCTAATGAGGACAGTTAGTGGCTAACAATGGGTTGTGTGTAATAGCAGACCATGTGATGACAAGATGAGAGCGGTGCTGGAAAAGCACAGCAGGTCAGACAGCATCCGAGGAGCAGGAGAATTGACGTTTCTGGCAAAAGCCGTTCATCACGAATCACTTTCGCCATGTGATAATATGGCCTGGTGTCGGTGGGGGGTGTGTTATGGTAAGGACATAGAGTCATAGAGATGTGCAGCACAGAAACATACCCTTCGGTCCAACCCGTCCATGCCGACCAGATATCCCAACCTAATCGAATCCCATTTGCCAGCACCCGGCCCATATCCTTCCAAACCCTTCGTATTCATATACTCATCCAGATGCCTTTTAAATGTTCTAATTGTACCAGCCTCCATCACTTCCCCTGGCAGCTCATTCCATACACGTACCACCCTCTGCATGAAAATATTACCCCTTAGGTCTCTTTTATATCTTTCCCCTCTCACCCTAAACCTATGCCCTCTAGTTCTGGACTCCTCCACCCCAGAAAAAAAGTCCCTGTCTGTTTACGCTGTCCATGCCCCTCGTGATTCGATAAACCTCTAGAAGGTCACCCCTCAGCCTCCGACATGGGAGAAGCTCTGAAACTGTTGAACGTCCTCTTGAGTCCAGAGGATGCAGGGTCCCCACGTGGAAAATGAGGTGCTATTTTTCCAGTTTGCGCTGAGCTTCACTGGAGCACTGCAGCAAACCTGAGACAGAGATGTTGGCCAGGGAGCACGGTGGTATGTGGGGGCAATTGGAAGATCATGCTCATTTTTTTTGCAGACAGAACATAGGTGTCCTATCAAGCACAGACCCAGTCTACGCTCCGTTTGCCTGATGTAGGGGAGACCACTTGTCTAGGATATTTACATTAGAGGGAGCTCCAAACAATCTTTAATTTGTGCAAAGTTAAAAATCACACAACACCAGGTTATAGTCCAACAGGTTTAATTGGAAGCACTAGCTTTCGGAGCACTGCTCCTTCATCAGGTGATTGTGGAGGGCTCGATCGTAATTTGTGCGGGTGTTATATCTGAACAAAGGAAATTCAAGGGAGATTGATTGGAGTGATCCAGGTTTAGATTAGATAAACGATAGCTGGCCTCACAAGGGGTGGCAGATTTGAGGTTTTGGGGAAGAGATGCAGGGGGACGATGAGGGAGATTTATCTCTCTTCTCGAGGTTTATAAAATCATGAGGGGCATAGATCAGGCGAAAGGGAAAGGACGTTCTCCCTCGAGTGGGGGAGTTCAAAACCAGGGGACAAATGCTTCAGGTGAGAGGGGGGACATCTAAAAGGGACCTGAGGGGCAACTGTTCCATACAGAGGGTGGTGATAGACGCAAGTACACTTAAAAGGAATTTGGAGAGGTACATGAACAGGAAAGGTTTAGAGGAATATAGGCCAAAGCCAAGAAGTGTGGGGCTGGAAAAGCACAGCCGGTCAGGCAGCATTCGAGGAGCAGGAGAGTCGCCATTTCGGGCATAAGCTCTGATGCAGACAATTGGGACTAGTTTAGTTTGGGAATCCTGGTCGGCGTGGACTGGTTGGATCAAAGGGACTGTTTCCGTACGGTATGACTCCATGTCAGTGAGCGATGAGTGATTTCAGAAGGACATTACCTTGGCACAGGAAGTAAATAGACCTGCAGAGCTGTAGGGGAATTGAGCAAGGGAGTGGGGCTGCCTGGATTGCTCACCATGGACTGGATGGGCTGAATAGCCTCATTCTGTGCCATTCATGTCTCTGTGGTTCCGTGACCCTGTAATCCCTCATGGCATTGAATGTCTGAAAGTGCCTCCTACAATTCCTTACTTTTTGGGCGATGGTCTTGCTCTGGCTTAGAATGATCTACAAATGGCAAAGTGAGGGGGTCAGCTCATCTACTTCTTTTTGCTGGTGCGGCATCAGTATCACTTCTCTGAACTGCGCCAAGAAATCCACGACATCTGGGACAGGCAGATGTAATGTTCCAATCAGGGTGGATCTAAAGGATAGCGTTGACCCGTCAATAGTTTGGAGCCAGAGACAAGAGCGCTCCCTCATTAAAGGATTTCAAAATGTAATATGTTTGACAATAACTCGCCAACTCTCATCAACGCTCTCCATAGAATCCCTTGCAAGATCAGCTTTCATATCCAGCAAGGTGGTACTAATTCAACAACACATGTACCATCTGTCAATTGCAGGATACAGTTACCAGGAAGTGGAATAGCACACAACCCTCCGAGACCAAGGCAGTGAGGGACTGGATAACACCTCCACTCCCTCTGTGTCATAGTTGGAAGCAACTATCTTTCGAATTGAGAAGCTGCGGTTGAGGAATTGAAGTCCCTCGTGCAGGAATAGATGTGTAGTTTAAAACAGAAGCCCAAATACATAGAATATCTTTGAGACGTAGGCTTTGAGAGGTGTGTTGTGTTCTGGTTTCTGGTTCGATTCCAGCCTCAGGCGACCGTCTGTGTGGAGTTTATACGTTCTCCCCGTTCCCTCCGGGTGCTCCGGTTTCCTCCCACAATCCAAAGATCTGCAGGTCCGGGTGGATTGGCCATGCTGAATTGTCTCATAGTGTCTGGGGATGTGCAGGCTAGGTGGGTTCGCCATGGGGAATGCAGAGTTACTGGGATAGGGTGGGGGGGTGGGGGGGGGCATGGGTCTGGGTGGAATGCTCTTTGAAGGGTCAGTGTGCATTCAATGGGCCAAATGGCCTGTTTCCCTACTGTAAGGATTCTGTGAGCCTTTTAAACAGAGATTGGCTGACAGGTGACGAGCAGTCTATGAGAAGAAAAACAACTTGTGAAGCCTTGGGTGTACTTCTTTTTTCCAAAGAAAATTGAAACAATAGAAGCAGCCTGACTGGGTGTGGCTGAGCTCCCACAGAACCAAGAATTTTAGGTTTAGCTTTCAGCAGTTGTTGGAAGGCAAAGCATCTCTCCCGGCTGTTTCACCCTGTCTCTCCAAATTTTTTCTGGATATTCTTTCCTCCTGAATTGGAGAACTGCATATGAGGCAATTCTGTTTCCAGAATTTGTCTTTTTGCCAAGGCTTGTGTTTATGGGATGTTACTTTATTGGAATAGTTACTGTTTAATAGTAAAATAATCTATTGTTCTGTTAAGTTTTCTCATAGAGTTAAGTTATTCCATGTTCCTCTTTCTTTTGCTGTATTTTAATATTAGAGTTTACCTAACGTCGAGTAGTTTGAGCAATCAAATTGCATCTGGAACACAGCACCTCACATTTACCTTTAAAATAAGAAAATCTAGGCTACCTTCTTAAAATATTTTGAGCGGGTCTGGTCTGGCCAATAACATTTTCAAGATTTAAGACTGTAGGAACATAACCACAACCAGTAACGCAAGCTTTTTCCAGCTTTCAATGGCTGATTTCTATTCTAATCTACCTGCCGTCTACCTTGCTACCCTTTCTTCATATGAATCTATTAATGTCACTCTAAAATGTTTCCATTAACTGGTAGCCTCAGCTTTCTGAGAGGAGATGTCCAGCATGCTTTACCTCAAGCCGGGATTCCTGCATTGAACGGTCCAATATTTACATTACGCCTCCTTTTTTTCCACTCCCCCACTGAAGAAAATCTCTGTGTACCCTAAGTATTTCCATGGAACATCACATGAAGGTCACCCTTTAATCTTCTATCTCTGGCGAATTCAAGGCTCATGAGCAGCTCATAAATTAACACCTTTAGTCCCAGTGTCATTTGAGTCAACTTGCTTTATACACAGCAAAGTCAAAGAAGAGAAAATTAAGGAAGGGGAAAGTGGTTCACTGAATGGTGAGAACAAATATTTGAGAGGGAGAGTTGCTGTGATGTGCTATTGAATGTCAAGAAGGACCATGTTTAAGGCAATGCTCAATTCTAGGCACAATCCTCCAGACCTGATGGTTGCACATTCAGCTCCCTGCCTCTGATAGTCTATCCAGTACTGTTAGACCATTAATCCAGAGTTATAGAGATGTACAGCATAGAAACAGACCCTTCGGTCCAACCCGTCCATGCCGACCAGATATCCCAACCTAATCTAGTCCTACCTGCCAACACCCGGCCCATATCCCTCCAAACCCTTCCTATTCATATACCCATCCAAATGCCTTTTAGATGTTACAGTTGTACCAGCCTCCACCACTTCCTCTGGCAGCTCATTCCATACACATACTACCCTCTGTGTGAAAAAGTTGCCCCGTTAGTCTCTTTCCCCTCTCACCCTAAACCTAGGCTCTCTAGTTCTGGACTCCCCCACCCCAGGGAAAAGACTTTGTCTATTTACCCTATCCATGCATCATGATTTTATAAACCTCTATAAGGTCAGTATGGGCTGAATGGCCTGCTACCACACTGGAGAGACCCTATGCGATCAAGGCTGATTTTATAAACCTCTATAAGGTCAGCCCTCAGCCTCCAGGGAAAACAGCCCCAGCCTGTTCAGCCTCTCCCTACAGCTCAAATCCTCCAACTCTGGCAACATCCTTGTAAATCTGATCCCTGCTTGTGCGTCTCAGAGATTGTGTAAATGATCCTTCACGGAACACCTTGGGATTCTTCGCCAGAGACTACGGATACTGCGGCAAGTAACTCACTTCCTGACTCCCCAAAGCCTGTCCACCATCTACAAGGTACAAGTCAGGAGTGTGATGGAATACTCCCCACTTGCCCTGGGTGGGTGCAGCTCCAACAACACTCAAGAGGCTTGACACCATCCAGGACAAAGCAGCCCCCTTGATTAGTACCACATCTACAAGCATTCAATCCCTCCATTACCGGCGCTCAGTAGCAGCAGTGTGTCCTATCTACAAGATGCACTGCAGAGATTCACCAAAGATCCTCAGCCAACACCTTCCAAACCCACAAGCACTGCCATCTGAAAGGTCAAGGGCAGCAGGTACTTGGGAACACCACCAGCTGCAAGTTCCCCTCCAAGCCACTCACCACTCTGACTTGGGAATATACCACCTTTCCTTCACTGTCGTTGGGTCAAAATCCTGGAATTCCCTCCCTAAGGGCATTGCGGGTCAACCCACAGCAGGTGGACTGCAGCTCACCCCCACCTTCTCAAGGGGCAACTGGGGACGGGCAATAAATGCTGGGCCCAGCCAGCGATGCCCAAGTCCCACAAATGAATTTTTTAAAGGTGCTATATAAATGGAAACGGCCGTCGTTCTGCTGTTCTGAGCAAAACGGAGAACATCTGCAGACATTGTAAAAAGTGCAAAAAAGGCACTCAGATTGAGATGAGATGATAGAGAACCAAGACAAGAAATCTGAGGAACCTCATGAATATCAATGAATTGAAAGCAGAGAATGGATTTTGCAGAATTAATCATCCACACTTAACCATCTTAGAGACTGGGAAAAAGACTACAAATTTAAATACTAGGCTCAGTCGTGCTAAGCTTCAAGAGTTAGGCAACAGCAGAGTTTAAAATCCCTCGCTGCGTTCAAAAGTAGATAGTCACGGTTCCTATAAATCTTCTAAGGCAGCTTCAGGACTGTTAAGGCTCAAGTCCCAAGTGATAACACTTTTCCAAGTCTCAGTAAAGCTCACAGTGAGACAGCGAAGAAAGAAAAACCTGCCAATTAGTTACGCACTTTCGAGGGCACCTTTGAACCCTGCGTTACAGCCCTCTGGGAACCAGACTGAGATCGTGCAACTTGGTCCAATTGCAAAAATACCAGCCCTGGGCTGTTAGGTCATGATACACGGTGTCCTGTGTGTGTCTCCCAGGAAGCTGAGTGGGCTGGGGAAAGGTGGCAGGGGGTAACAGCTCACATCAGACACAGGAACAGACCCTTTAGCCCATCGCGTCCCTTTCTGCCATTCAATGTTGACTGATTTGATAACCCTCAACTCTACTTTCCTTCCTTTCCCCTTTGATTCCCTTCCTGAGTAAAACCCTATCTCAGCCTTGAACATACTTAACAAACCAGCCCTCAAAATTGCCACAGATTCACTACTGTTTGAGAGGGGACATTCCAGCTCATCTCTCTCTTAAATGGGTGACCCTCACTCCGTGGTCATTCCCTATAGTCATAGACTCTCCCACAAAGGGAACCAACCTCTCCACCTCAACCCTGCCAATATCTCCAGGAATCTTCTATGTTTCAATAAGTTTCGCCTCTCATCCTTTTCAACTCCAATGAGCACAGGTCCAACCTACCCGACCTCTCCTTATAAGATCCCTCCTTACCAGGGATCAATCGAATGAACCTACTCTGGACTATTCCAATGCCAGTATACTCAGATACAGGGCCCAAAAGTATTCACAGTGGTCCAGCTCTAGTCTATCTAATGCCTTGAATAGTTTCAGCAAAGATCCCCTTCTCTTATACTCTATTCCCTCTGAAATAAAGGCCAACATTCATCTGCCTTCCCTAAGATGCATTTTTTTGTAACATTCATCCATAGGATGAGGGCAACGCTGGCTGGGCCAGCATTTATTGCCCATCTCCAATTACCCAGAAGGCTGTTGAGAGTCAAGTACATTGCTGTGGGTCTGGAGTCACATGTAGGCCAGACCAGGTAAAGAGGGCAGTTCCTTCCCTGAAGGTCCCTAGTGAACCAGATGGGTTTTGACAACGGATTCATGGTCATCATCAGACTCTTAATTCCAGATTGTTTTTATTGGATTCTCAACTTGGACACCAATGTTCCTGTGTTTTACGGCAAGGACTTTCAAATCCATGGGTGCTGCAGCATCCTGCAGTTTTTCTTCATGGCTGGTCAAACTTTCCATGTGAATCATTCCTCCGATATGGAATGAGACCTCTGTCACAGCAGAAAGGAGGTGAAACTTATCACCCACTCGCCCCCCCCCCCCCCCCCCCCCCCCCGCCTCAGCCCAGGGTTTAAAGGTCAAAGGTGTGACTTAGGGAGAAATGTGTGTGGGAGAACTGGATGACAGACTTGCATTGAGGACCAGCTGTGAATTTCAGTGAAATCTGGTTCGGCTTGTAAGCAGGTTATTTGGCAATCCTCATGCCTCCCTTGTCCAGCTTTGGACAAGTGGCCTGTTTACGGTCTGCATTCCCAGAGAGCAGAAGAATGGAAATGGACCCTCACACGATCCGATGTGAAAATATGCAAGCAACATTCACCCAATGTTGCACACGTGCTGTTTAATAAGATCCAAATCCTTGACAGGAGGCAACACGGTGGCTCAGTGGTTAGCACTGCTGCCTCACAGCGCCAGGGACCCAGGTTTGATTCCAGCCTCGGGCGACTGTCTGGAGTTTGCACATTCTCCCCGTGTCTGCATGGGTTTCCTCTGGGTGCTCCAGTTTCCTCCCATGGTCCAAAGATGTGCAGGTTAGGGTGGATTGGTCATATTAAGTTGCACATAGTGTTCAGGGATGTGGAGTCTAGGGTGGATTGGCCATGCTAAATTGTCCATAGTGTTCAGGGATGTGCAGGTTAGGGTGGATTGGCCATGATAAATTGTCCATAGTGTTCAGGGATATGTAGGTTAGGCGTGTTAGTCAGAGATAAATGTAGAGTAACAGGGGAGGGGAATAGGTCTGGGTGGGTTACTCTTCGGAGGGTCGATGTGGACTTGTTGGGCCAAATGGCCTGTTTCCACACTGTAGGGAATCTGTGATTCTAATTGCCCAGAGGGCAGTTAAGAGTCAACCACGTCGCTGTGGGTCTGGAGTCACATGGAGACCAGACCGGGTAAGGATGGCAGCTTCCTTCCCGAAAGGACATTAGTGACCCAGATGGGTTTTTCCTGACAATCGACATTGGATTCACGATACAAGCTGAAAGAAACCGCGGGTGCTGGAAATCAGAAGTGAAAACGGAAATTGCTGGGAAAGCTCAGCAGGTCTGTGGAGAGAAAATCAGAGTTAACGTTTCAGGTCCAGTGACGCTTCCTCAGAACAATTGTGAAGAAGGGTCATTGCACCCGAAACACGAACTCTAATTTCTCCCCTCAGACCTGCTGAGCTTTGCCAGCAATTTCTGTTTCCGAATGGACACGCAGCCATCATTAGAGACTTAATTCCAGATGTCTTTTTATTGAATTCAAACACCACCGTCTAGTTCACTAATGCCCTTTAGGGAAGGAAACCTGCCATCCTTACCTGGTCTGGCCTACATGTGACTCCAGATCCACAGCAACACGATTGGCTCTTAACTGCCCTCTGGGCAATTAGGGATGGGGCAACAAATTCTGCCTAACTACCGATGCCCTCATCCACAGAATATTGGATTAACAGTCCAGCGGTAATAGCACTAGGGCTTGACCTACCCCCACACATCCTGATATTCTAACAACCAGAACTATGCCCTCCCCCCCCCTCCCCTCCCCAACCGTCCAATGGAAAGCACACAGAAAAGGTAGCCAATCAGATCCAGTGTGCCAGTTTTGGGGAGGCAGTCAGCAAATGTGGAACCCTATCTCAACACGAATATCCCCTCCCAGGAAAGGGGGGTGTTGAGCATTGAGGGGCAGGTACCGTGGTGGCACGGTGACTCAGTGGTTAACACTGCTGCCACACAGCGCCAGGATCCCAATCCGATTCCAGCCTCGGGGCGACTGACTGTGTGGAGTTTGCACATTCTCCCCGTGTCTGCGTGGGTTTCCTCCGGGTGCTCCGGTTTCCTCCCACAGTCTAAAGATGTGCAGGTCAGGGTGAATGGGCCATGCTAAATTGCCCATAGTGTTAGGTGCATTAGTCAGAGGGAAATGGGTCTGGGTGGGTTACTCTTCAGAGGGTCGGTGTGGGCTGGTTGGGCCGAAGGGAATCTAATCTACAAAAAAAAGACAGGGAACAGAAGCACATCGTCAACTGCTGAATCAGAGCAAGTAACAGGGAGGAGGCGGAGAGTGTGGCCCCGATTATGGGCGGTTCTGCATTTCAGAGGTCTTGCTTAAAGCCACCCTTAGGGAATCCTCTTGCATTTATTCACGAGGAAAAAGTGTAGATTTTCAGAAGTTCAAAGCCCCACTTTCCAGCTAAAACCAAAAATCATTCAGGCCTACTGCTACACGGGCAGGTACTTATAATAGAAAGGGATATCAATTATTAAGAAGATAATTAAATAAAATACTTGAAGCTGGAGCTGGTTCAGCACATTAACCAGCCGAGATGCTGAGTGTGCAGTCGAACTGATTGTTAAAGGAGATCCTTGGTTCATTTACACTGCATGAGACCAGGCAACACATACATCAATGGGCCCGGTTATTAACAGAAAGATTTCCTTTCTGCCATCTGTTTCCTTTGCTCTCATGCCAGGAGCTCCAGAACCAACGGGAAAGATCAAAGATTGCCAGGGCTCCTACATCAGGGGTTGGCCTCTCCCATCTCTCAGTCAGAAGTTCGAACCCCACTCCACAGTTCCAACTGGAAACCTGGGTGGTCAATTCAGTGCAATACTGAGGGAATGTAGCCCAAGGTCATAGAGTCATGGAGTCCTACAGCATGGAGACAGGTCCTTCGGCCTAAGCTGGCCCACACTGACCAAAAGACATGTTGAGACCGCATTGTGCGCAGTTTCGTTCCGTTATTTGAGGAGAGATGTAGTGGTTTTGGAGACAGCTCAGAGGAGGTTCACGAGATTGAACCCAGAGGTGAGGGGCTTGTCGCATGAAGAGAGAATGAACAGTTTCGGCCTGTACTCTCTGGAATCTAGTAGAGGAGATCAAATTGAGGTGTTCACGATGACAAAAGGTGTGGATAAAATAGACCTGCAGCAGGTGCTTCCTCTTGCGGGGAATTCTAGGACGAGAGGTCATCGTTTTAGGATTGCGGGGGGGTGGCAAATTTAAAACAGAGTTGGGGAGAAACGACTTCTCCCAAAGGGTTGTGGATCTGTGGAATTCGCTTCCCCAATATGCGGTGGACGCTGGGACAGGGAGTAAATTTAAGGAAGAGTTAGAGAGGTTTTTAATTGGTAATGGGATAAATGGATATGGAGAGAAGGCACGGAAATGGGAGTGGGGAGGATATCAGCCATGATGGAATAGCAGAGCAGACTCGATGGGCCAAATGGCCTAATTCTGCTCCTATATCATATGAAAATGTCCATCCACACTAAAACTACTCACCTACACTTGGCCCATACCCTTCTAAACCTTTCCTATCCATGTATTTGTCCAAATGTACCCACCTCAACCATTTCCGCTCATTCCATATGCGGACCACCCTCTGAGTAAAAAAGTTGTCCCTCAGTTTCCCTTTTATTCTTTCCCCTCTCACCTTAACCCGATGCCCTCTAAGTCCTCGATTCCCCAACCCAAGGAAAAAGACTGAGTGAATTCACCCTATCCATGCCTCTCATGATCTTATACACTTCTATACGAACTCCCTCAGTCTCCTATGCTCTAAAGGAAAACGTCCTAGCTAGTCCAACCTCTCCCTATAACTCAGACCTTTGAGTCCTGGCAACATCCTTGTAAATTTCTTCTGCACTCCTTCCAGTTTAATAACATCCTTCCTATAGCAAAGTAACCAAAACTGAACGCAATATCAATCTGCCAGAAAACCTACATTTGAATCCCAATGCCACGACATCAAATGATGGAATTTGAATTCAGTTTTTTTAAAATCCGGAATCACAAGTCTAATGCTGACCATGAACCCATTGTGAAATCCAAGCTAGTTCAACCCTCTGAAATGGCCAAGTAAGCCCCTCAGTCAAGGGCAACAAGGCTGGGTAACAAACGCTGACCCACCCAACAAAGCACAGATCCCACTGTTTGCATAAATTTTGACTGTATTGGGAATTTTTATAGCAAAGAGCAGACGTTAACTTATGACCTTGGTATTATATTAACCCATCTGAGAGAGTAGAGTCTTCAGGAACCTATAAGCGACCTTGCTCAACCTTGAGTATAGGGGTTGGGAGGTCGTGTTGCAGCTGTGTAGGACATTGGTGAGGCCACTCTTGGAACACTGCATTCAATTCTGGTCTCCTCGCTATAGGAAGGATGTTGTGAAACTTGAGGGTGCAGGAAAGATTTCCATAGAAACCCTACAGTGTGGAAACACTGACCCTCCGAACAGCAGCCCGCCCAGACTCACCCCCCCTACCCTCTTCCTGTAATCCTGCATTTCCTATGGCTAGCCCGGCTAGCCTATCTACACATCCCTGGGCACTGTGGGCAATTTAGCATGGTCAACCAACCTAGCCTATACATCCCTGAACACTATGGGCAATTTAGCATGACCAACCCACCTAGCCTACACATCCCTGGGCACTATCGAACAATTGACTATGGCCAACTTACCTAGCCTACACCTCCCTGGACACTATGGGCAATTTAGCATGGTCAATCCACCCTAACCTGCACATCCCTGGACACTATGGGTAATTTAGCATGGCCAATCCACCCTAACCTGCACATCCCTGGACACTATGGGGCAATTTAGTATATCCTAACCTGTACATGTTTAGACTGGGAGGAAACCGGAGCACCCGGAGGAAACCCAATCAGACACGAGGAGAATGTGCAAACTCCACACAAGACAATCACCTGAAGGTGGAATCGAACCTGGGTCCCTGGCGCTGTGAAACACTGAGCCACCATGCTACCCTTACAAGGCCCTTCCATGTTTCCATGCTGTAAAACTCTATAACAGGGGGCACCGTTGAGATCTGCTGTTATGTATATGTTGTCTGATTTGGAGATGTTTATGTCAACATCAACACGCGTATGAATTTTGTTTTTCCCTGACCCGCTGTGACAAGGGTCTTGTTTCTGAAATTCTTTTATCTTTTACAGGGGAAACCTGCTTACCAGCTTCATTGCTGGAACGCGCACTATTCCTAAACGTGAGAAAGCGGTTAGGTCAGAGGAAGAGTTGTTATAGCCCTACCAGACCATTTGTGGCTGCTCTCTCATTAGAGAGAGAGAGAGAGACAGACAGACAGAGACAGAGAGATACCTAGTATTGGTCTACCCTTAATGGTTACCATGGTTCAGATGAGGGGGGAGGGTGAACCCTTTGTGGTAACTGCACCCGCTGCAGGAATCGAACCCACACTGTTGGTGTCACTCTATGTTAGAGAGCAGCTGCCCAGCCGACTGAGTTGCCCAGCTCTGCCACCCACCATGCAGTTTGTGGCTACCAAGCCCAGACTAGGCCTGAATGGAATCCCTCCGCACTAAGGCACTCAGCTCACTTGCGTTTTCGAAGGAAACAGTGAATTTACCTAGCGCCTTTCCCAAGCAGGCACCCAAAAGTGCCCTTGCTACCGATCGACGACAGAGGAAGCCCTGTTGCAGCAGTCAATTTGTGCACAGTAAGCTCCCTCAAACAGTGAAGTGATCAGACAAGCTGGTGGGTTTAGGCATATGCGTAGGGGATGATTTTCAGTTTATGCTCTGCAGAATAAGTCTCCTCGCCCCTGCCTTTGGAACAGTGCACCAGGTGCCTTTAACATTCGCCTGAAGATATCCTCCTTTTAGCATCGTCTCTAAAAAGCCAGCACCTCTGACAGTGTGGCACTCCCTCAGTAGAGCACTGGGAGCATCAGCCGCAGGATATGTGGTTTGAATGCACATCCTTCTTCTTTAAAGAAAAGTGGTGATTACTTACAGCCATAGAGGACACGTAATTGTGTGAAACGCTGTGGGTGTGAGAATTATACAATCCCTACAGTGTGGAAACAGGCGCTTCAGCCCAATAAGTGAATACCAACCTCCGAAGAGTCACCCACCTAGACCCATTCCCCTACCCTATTATCCATCATTTACCCCTGACTAACGCACCTAACCTACACATCCTTGACACTATGAGAAGTTTAGCATGGCAATCCACCCTAACCTACACATCCCTGAACACTATGGGGCAATTTAGCATGGCCAATTCACCTTAACAGGCACGTCCTTGAACACTATGGGGCAGTTTATCATGGCCAATCCACCTTAACCTGCTCATCCTTCAATACTATGGGTAATTTAGCATGGTAAAAACAATGACTGCAGATGCTGGAAACCAGATTCTGGATCAGTGGTGCTGGAAGAACACAGCAGTTCAGGCAGCATCCAAGGAGCAGCGAAATCGACATTTCGGGCAAAAGCCCTTCATCAGGAATAAAGGCAGAGAGCCTGAAGCGTGGAGAGATTCCACCCTGACCTTAAATTTACCTGGACCATCTCTGACATCTCCCTCCCCTTCCTGGACCTCTCCATCTCCATTAGTGACGACCGTCTTGACTGACATTTTTTACAAACCCACCGACTCCCACAGCTACCTGGATTACACCTCTTCCCACCCTACCTCTTGCAA
>NC_057717.1:98722412-98729912 GCF_004010195.1 Chiloscyllium plagiosum | reverse complement strand
GTCGGAGGACGATGGTGGGGTGTGGGGGTCGGAGGATGATGGTGGGGTGTGGGGGTCGGAGGACGATGGTGGGGTGTGCGTTGGGAGGGCGATGGTGGGATGTGGAGGTGGAAGGATGATGGTGGGGTGTGGAAGTGGGAGGATGATGGTGGGGTGTGGAGGTGGGACACTTCCTACTCATATCCAGGGAGCTTTTAAATGTTGTATTGTACCAGCCTCTATCACTTCCTCTTGCATTACATTCCAAAAGCACTTCAGCCTCAGCGTGCAAAATTTGCCCCTTAAGGTCGCTTTTAAATCTTTTAAACCTATGCCCTTTAGTTTTGGACCCCCCTCCCCTGGGGAAAAGCCCTTGGCTACCCATGCCCCTCATGATTTTATAAATCTCTGTAAGGTCAGCCCTCAGCCTCCCACGCTCCAGGGAAAACAACCCCAGCCTGTTCAGCCTCTCCCTGTAGCTCAAACCCTCCAACCCTGGCCACATCCTTGTAAACCTTTTCGGTATCCTTTCAAGTTTCACAACATCTTTGCTACAGGAGGTAGACCAGAATTGAATGCAGAATTCCAAAAGTGGCCTAACCAATGTCCTGTACAGCTGCACCATGGACACGTAAAACTCGTCTTAGTAGCCATTCTCCATATCAATATGCAGGGGAGGGGTGGGTTCTAATGATAGGGTGCATTGATCATCATTAAAATCACAGCTGACTCACTTTACAGAATGGAATCTGTTGTCTTTACCTGGTCTGGCCTACACGTGACTCCAGGCTCTCACCTCCCTACTGAAAGGGCTCATCTGGCCCCTTCTGTCCAAGGGCAATTAGGGATAGTGAACAAATGCTGATGATGACCCCCTCCCAACTGCTCCCTGAGCTGTTGTGAGACTGATGGAAGGGCAATACAAAGATTGTATGGTTCGGGGGGTGAATGTGGTAATTCTATACGCCAAGAGCTTCAGACATCAAGTTATACAACACAGAAACAGACCCTTCGGCCAACCAGTCCACGTTGACCATAATCCCAAACCAAACTAGTCCCACCCTGCCTGCTCCTGGCCCATTTCCCTCCACAACTTTCCTATTCGTGAACTTATCCAAATATAACATAGAACATAGAACAATACAGACCTTCTGGTCCTCGGTTAGATTCCATTCCCTACAGTGTGGAAACAGGCCTACTGGCCCAACAAGTCCACACCGACCCTCAGAAGAGCAACTCACCCAGACCCATTCCCCTACATTTACCACTGACTAATGCACCTAACAGGATGGACAATTTAGCATGGCCAATTCACCGAACCTGCACATCTTTGGAATGTGGGAGGAAACTCACGCAAACTTGGGGAGAATTTGCAAACTCCACACTGACAGTTGCCCGAGACGGGAATTGAACCCGGGTCCCTGGCGCTGTGAGGCAGCAGTGCTAACCACTGCGCCACCGTGCCGTCCCAACCTTTTATCCTACTCTAAGATCAGACCAACCTACACACCCTTCATTTTACTATCACCCATGTGCCTATCCAAGAGTCGCTTAAATGTCCCTAATGTCTCTGACTCTACTACCACTGCTGGCAATGCATTCCACACACCCACCACTCTCTGAGTAAAGAACCTACCTCTGACATCTCCCCTAAACCTTCCTCCAATTATATTAAAATTATGCCTCCTTGTGATATATGTTTTCACCATGGAGAAAAAGTCTCTGCCTAACCACTCTTTCTATGCCTCTCAACACCTTGTACATCTCTATCAAGTCACCTCTCATCCTTCTTCACCCCAATGAGAAAAGCCCTGGCTCCCTCAACCTTTCTTCATAAGATATGCCCTCCAGTCCAGGCAGCATCCTGGTCAATCTCTTCTGCACCCTATTGAAAGCTCTCACATGCTTCCTATAATGAGGTGACCAGAACTAAACACAATATTCCAAGTGTGGTCCAACCAAGGCTTTATAGAGCTGCAGCATAATCTCACGGCTCTTAAACTCAATCCCCCTGCTCATGAAAGCCAACATACCAGATGCCTTCTTAACAACCTTATCAACTTGGGTCGCAACTTTAAGGGATTTATGGACATGGACCCCACAATGCCAAGTATCCTGCCTTTAACCCTGTAACCTGCATTCAAATTCGACCTTCCAATTCGACCTTCGACTTCACACTTTTCCAGGTTGAACTCCATCTGCCATTTCTCAGCCCAGTTCTGCATCCTGTCAATGTCCTGTTGCAACCTACAACAGCCCTCCACACTATCCACTACTCCACCAACCTTTGTGTCATCAGCAAACTTTCTAACTCAGCTTTTCCACTTCTCGTTTATAAAAATCACAGAGAACAGAGGTCCCAGAGCAGATCCGTGTGGAACGCCACTGGTCACCGAGCTCCAGGCTAAGTACTTTGCGTCTACTACCTCTGTCTTCTATGGGCCAGCCAATTCTGTTTCCCTGTATCCCTTGTCTCCTTACTTTCTGAATGAGCCTACCATGAGGGGTTTGGTTTATGAAGAGAGACTGAGTAGACTGGGACTTATTTACAAGATTACAGAATGAAACACAAACACCAAAAAACAGAATACTAAATAAATTACCCTAACCCGAAAAACCCAACAGATCATCCCAACGTAATGATGCTGTTCCAAATGCTTGCAACAATCCAACAATCACACAAGGAGAAAGTGAGGTCTGCAGATGCTGGAGATCAAAGTTGAAACTTTATTCTCATTCCTGAAGAAGGGCCTGTGCCCGAAACGTCGAATCTCCTGTTCCCTGGATGCTGCCTGACCTGCTGTGCTGTTCCAGCAATAAAGTTTCAACAATCACACAAGGTAAAATCAAACCCCGGGTCTTACAGGAGAGAAGGCAGAGAGAGAGAGGACCAGCATGGATCGGCTTCTTTGGGATCCAGCAGCGTCTACATCTGTCTGCCTACTGTCAGCGAATAGCCAGATCGAAGGAAAACTGAGCTGGGAGAACTAGCTACACCACTTTCATTGTACAAGTGTTTTCTTTACCTTAATTTAAAAGCCTTTTTTCCAGAGGGAGTACCTGTTAGCTACAATCAAATTGGCCCTGAAACCCTTCAAACCCAGACTGTTCGGAGTCCGTACAGTTTACAACCTCTCTGAAAAAGAAGCCAAGGACAACATCACCTTGTTAGAGGAGCAGCCTTGTCACAGCGTGCAGAGTCAATCCAGGAGGATTAGTTGGATAAACGTGGCTAGTGCTCCCCTCACTTTAGGATTTTGAAGGGTGATCTAATTAAGATGTTCAAAATGTTGGAAAGATCCTGTCACACATAGATACAGCAGATAGGGGGCAAGCTACCGAACTTAATCCGACATCCTCCTAATCAAGCTGTTCAGGGGGGTGTTATAACTCACCTCTGGGGCAGGTGGGACTTGAGCCTGGGCCTCCTGGCTCAGACATAGAGACACTACCACTGCACCACAAAAGGTTGAAACCTACAGTATTAGTTAAGAAACGGCTTCTCGTTGAAATCCGGAATCCTCTCCCCTCAAAGCTTGCAGGAATGTAAAAGGATCAATTCCAAATCCTGAGGACAGAATGCATTGTGTATGAATCACAGAAGGTTGGTCTGCAGGTACAATTCCTGATGAAGGGCTTCGTCTCGGAACGTCGATTTTCCTGCTCCTCGGATGGTACCTGACCCTGCTGTGCTTTTCCAGCAACGCACTACCAACTGCAGGTGCAGCAGGTAATTAGGAAGGCAAATGGAATGGAATTTTGTCCTTCATTGCTAAAGGGATTGAGTTTAAAAGCAGGGAGGTTACGTTGCAGATGTACAAGGTGCTGGTGAGGCCATGCTTGGAGTACTGGGTGCAGGTTTTGGTCTCCTTACTTGAGAAAGGATGTACTGGCACTAGAGGGGGTGCAGAGGAGGTTCACCAAGTTGATTCTGGAGTTGAGGGGGTTGGCTTATGAGGAGAGACCAAGTAGACTGGGATTACATCGACTGGAATTTAGACAAATGAGGGCGGATCTTGTAGAAACATATAACATTATGAAGGGAAGGGATAAGATAGAAGTAGAGAGGATGTTTACACTGGCAGAGCATAGCCTTAAAATTATAGGGAGCAGATTGAGGACTGAATTGAAAAGGACCATCTTGACCCAGAGGGTTGTAGATCTAAGGAATTCCCTGCCCAGGGAAGTAGCAACACTACTTCAGTAAATGTTTTTAAAGCTAAGATAGATAGATTTTTTTGAACACTGAAGGAATTAAGGGTTTGGGTGAGCAGGCGGGTATGTGGAGCTGAGTCCGCAGAAAGATCAGCCACGATCTTATTGAATGGTGGAGCAGGCTGGAGGGGCCGGACGGCCTACTCCTGCTCCTAGTTCTTATGTATTTTTTGCCAGAAAGCTTCTAGAATAAAGAGCGCAGTTTGGAAACTATAGTGAGGGCTCAGTGACCTAAAACCTATGCCTCTGGGCAACAGAGAAGACTTGTTACGAACACTCATAATAACCTCCCCTCAGACTTGCACAATATTCACAGCACGGAAACAAGGCCATTCGGCCCATCTGATCTGTTTAGGCTCCGTGGTACCATAAGAGGAGGAGGAGGATGTAGAGGTCAGCCAGGTGGATCTCAGAAACAAAAACAGGCGTCGCTGGAAAAGCTCAGAAGGCCTGGCAGCATCAGTGGAGAGAAATCAGAGTTAACGTTTCGAGTCTGGGTCAAGGTTAACTCTGATTTCTCTTCCCACATGCGGCCAGACCTGCTGAGCTTTTCTAACAACTTCTGTTTTTGCAGTCACTATCAATGCATGTCTCCCTTGGTCGATCAGCTATATCTATGGACTCTCCACACAGCAAGAACCTTCATTCAACTTTACTCCAATTAAGATGTAGCCTGGGGGCAGGTGAAGAATGCCTGAAATGGATACTGGGAGGAAGTGAGGACTGCGGAGATGCTGGAGATCAGAGTCGAGAGTGTGGTGCTGGAAAAGCACAGCTGGTCAGGCAGCATCCTGATATTCCTGATGAAGGGCTTATGCCCAAAACATTGACTCTCCTGCTCTTCGGATGCTGCCTGACTTGCTGTGCTTTTCTAGCACCACACTCTTGACTCAGATGGACGCTGTATACTGTATCAATCTGGACAATCCAACATCAAAGTAACAATTGAATATCGTAGAAACTGATCAAGGGCTACCAAGAAACACTGAGCAGGTCAGTCACTGCAATACATTGCAAGGTGCACTGTGCATCTTATCAGCATGAGATTATACATGTACCAGCATTGGGAGTCTGCTAGGGCTAGACAGAGATATTAGAGGATCCATGTTTAGCAGCTCATGTAATTGTAATATGGAGTGTCTCAAGCTGCACATAGATCTGATTATATCACAGTCACCATCTGTGGAGGAACAGCCAGGCCACAGTATATATTCATGTCCAAGCGACAAGAGAGTAAACTTCTGAGGAATGCCCGTCAGAGGGCGTGACATGGTTGATGTTAAGTTAAGGAGCTGATGTTTAACAGCCCCGTGGTGCTGGCTGGGAGAGTGGGGACCTGTAAGGGAAGGCAGAGGGGAGGAGCATGCCGTGTTTGCATAGGTACCAGTCACCTTGGCAACGATAATGAAGACCCAGGGGAAGGCAGCACTGGTCCTACTGTCTGGAGGCCAACTAAGCCACTGAACTGGCCAATCAAGAGCCACATCTGCTGACATTTTCCATCTGATTGGCTGCCGCTGTGGGTATGCATGTGCGCATCTGTGTGTATGTGTGTTGGGTGTGTATTGGATGTGCATTTGGTGTGTGTGTGTG
This sequence comes from Chiloscyllium plagiosum, assembly GCF_004010195.1. Lineage (NCBI taxonomy): Eukaryota > Metazoa > Chordata > Chondrichthyes > Orectolobiformes > Hemiscylliidae > Chiloscyllium > Chiloscyllium plagiosum. The sequence continues at coordinate 98,724,125 of NC_057717.1, read as the reverse complement.
TGCACGCATTGGGTGCATGTGTGTCTGTGTGTTGGATGGGCATGTGTGCGCACATTGTGTGTGGGTGGATGTTGGGTGTGTATGTGTGTGTTGGGTGTGTATGTGTATATATGTGTGTCTGTGCGTTGGCTGTTCCTGTGTGTGTGTGGGGTGTGTAGTTGGGTGTGTAAGTATGTGTTGGGTGTGTGTGTGTGTATGTGTGTGTCTGTGCGTTGGCTGTTCATGTGTGTGCACAAGCACATGTGTGGAGGTGGATGTGTGTGCATGTGTGTGGGCGTGTGTTGGTAGACTCAATTGAGTTGCCTGCCCATTGGCTCAAATATGGTTCTGGGTCCTGCCAAAGTGGGTAGATCCATTTCAGCCACGTTCACTCCCATTAGCAGGGCCATCCCCTCAGAATATTATCACACCAGGCTGAAGGGTGGAGAATGAGGGTTCATTGACTCAGGCTCGATTATTCAAGCCATTGTTGAAGAGAAATGTCTTCCCCATCTTCCAAACGGTCAACAAATGGGGTTGGGGATTAACAAGCTGCATTCTTCTTAGCTATGACTCAAAGACAAACAGAAAGATATCAGTTTAAAGGTCTTTAATGAATAGAAACATAGAAAATAGTGGCAGGCTCAGTCCTTCTAGCCTGCTCTGTCATTCTATATGGTCATGGCTGATAGAGTCATAGAGTCACAGAGATGTACATCATGGAAACAGACCCTTCAGTCCAACTTGTCCATGCCGACCAGATATCCCAACCCGATCTAGTCCCACCTGCCAGCACCCGGCCCATATCCCTCCAAACCCTTCCTATTCATATACCCATCCAGATGCCTCTTAAATGTTGCAATTGTACCAGCCTCCACCACTTCCTCTGGCAGCTCATTCCATACACGTACCACCCCCAGTGTGAAAAAGTTGCCCCTTAGGTCCCTTTTATACCTTTCCCCTCTTACTCAAAACCTATGCCCTCTAGTCTGGACTCCCGCACCCCAGGGAAAAGACCTTGTCTATTTACCCTACCCATTTCCCTCATAATTTTATACATCTCTATAAGACCACGCCTCAGCCACCGACGCTCCAGGGAAAACAGCCCTGGTTCATAGCTCCTTGAAAGTAGAATCGCGGGTAGATAGGATAGTGAAGAAGGCATTTGGTATGCTTTCCTTTATTGAGTACAGGGGTTGGGAGGTCATGTTGTGGTTGTACAGGACATTGGTTGGACCACAATTGGAATATTCCATGCAATTCTGGTCTCCTTCCTATCGGAAAGATGTTGTGAAACTTGAAAGATTCAGAAAAGATTTACAAGGATGTTGAGCTATAGGGAGAGATTGAATAAGCTAGGAATGTTTTCCCTGGAACATCAGAGGCTGAGGGGTGACCTTATAGAGGTTTGTAAAATCATGAGTGGCATGGATAGGGTAAATACCACCTCAAACTGTCTACCCCCCTCCCCCGCTCCAACCTCTCACCCTCACAACACGCAGCCCTCCAATTCCTCTGCTCCAATCCCAACCTCACCATCAAGCCAGTGGATAAAGGGGGCACAGTGGTAGTCTGGCGCACTGACCTCTACACCGCTGAAGCCAAACGCCAACTCGAGGACCCCTCTTCCTACTGCCCCCTCGACCATGACCCCACCCCCGATCACCAAACCGTCATCTCCCAGACCATACAGAACCTCATCACCTCAGGAGATCTCCCACCCACAGCTTCCAA
>NC_057717.1:98646435-98715980 GCF_004010195.1 Chiloscyllium plagiosum | reverse complement strand
GAAATAGCAAGTGAGAGTGAGATAGAGAGAGACAGAGTGAGAGACAGAGTGAGAGATACGGAATGAAATAGAGAGTGGGAGATAGAGTAAGAGATAGTGAGCCAGAAATAGAGAGTGAGAGACATAGAATGAGAGGCAATGAGGGATAGAGAGTGAGAGACTGAGAATGAGAGTTAAAGAGTGAGAGGTAGAGAGTGAGAGACTGAGTGAAAGGTATAGTGAGTGAGAGATACAGAGTATGAGATACAGAGAGTGACAAACACAGTGAGTGTCTGACATCTTGGATAGAGAGTGAGAGACTGAGAATGAGAGTTAAAGAGTGAGAGGTAGAGAGTGAGAGACTGAGTGAAAGGTATAGTGAGTGAGAGATACAGAGTATGAGATACAGAGAGTGACAAACACAGTGAGTGTCTGACATCTTTATCTAGCTCTAGTCATGATCTCAGCCCAGCCTGAGGCATTTCACAGCCAATCGAATCGTGTTTGCAGTATGACTGCACTGAACCATGGCAATTAATTCATTACACAGCAAGATTCCATACCATCAGATTATTCACATAGGTCAATATTGTCCAGAACCTGGCGGAGAATACTTAACACTTATCTATTGAAAATCCCATGGGTTTGGTTATGTCAGTGAGAGTTGGCAGACTCAGCTGCAGTCCGATACATCATCGGAACAATGTCGCGTGTGGAAGCGCAGCCCTTCCTCAATGGTACGCTGGATATGCCAGTCTTAATGTGGTGCTCGGGTTTCTGGAAGTGCATGGGGGCTTGAATCCACAAACTGCACACTTCAGTTCTCTCATGAGGTGCAGGCATTGCTGGCCACAGTTAGATACTGTAAGGCCAGAAGTTGTTGTCTATTCCTAACTGCCCTTGAGAAACTGGGGGTCAACTGCTTTCTTGAACTGCTACTGTCCACAGGTACAGCAACAATACCATTGAGGAGGGGTTTCCATAATTCTGACCCAGCAACTGTGAGGGAACAGTGAATTATTCCCACATCAGGATGGTGAATGGAAATTTGGAGGCGTTGGTGGTGTTCCCACATGTCTGCTACCCTGGTCATTCTAGATGGTGGAGGTGAGGGGTTTGGATGGTGCTGTCTAAGGAGCCTTTTTTTCTGCAGTGTATCTTACAGTTGGTACACACTGCTGTGACTGAGTGTCAGTGGTGCTGGGAGTGGATGTATGTGGATGTGATGCCAATCAAGCGGGTGCTTTGTCCTTAACGCTGTCACACCCCTTGGGTGTTGGAGCTGCATCCAACCAGGTAAATGAGGAGCACTCAACGCACTCCTTACTGAGAGTCATAGGGTCATAGAGATGTACAGCATGGAAACAGACCCTTCAGTCCAACACAGCCATGCCAGCAAGATATTCTAACCTAATCTAGTCCTATTTGCTAGCACTTGGTGCGTATCCTTCTAAACTCTCCTTGTTCATGTGCCCATCCAGATGCCTTTTAACTGGTGTATTTGTACCAGCCTCCACCACCTCCTCTGGAAGCTCACTCCATACATGCACCATCTTCTGAGTGAAAAAGTTTATAGTTTTCCCCTCTCACCCTTAACCTATGCCCTCTGGACTCCCCCATCCCAGAGAAAAGAATTTTGGCTATTCACCCTGTCCACGCCCCTCGTGATTTTATAAATCTCTGTGAGGTCAACCCTTGGTCTCCGACACTCCAGGGAAAACAGCTCCAGTCTTTTCAACCTCTCCCTATTATCTCAAATCCTCCAACCCTGGCAACATCCTTGTAAGTCTTCTCTGGAGCCTTTCAAGTTTCCCAACATTTCTTCTTATACTTGTACTTTATCAATGATGAGTCGAGAGTGTGTTGCTGGAAAAGCACAGCAGGTCAGGCAACATCCGAGGAGCAGGAGAATCGACGTTTCGGACATAAGCCCTTCATATAAGCCCTTCATCATTTTCCAGTACCACACTTTCCGACTCTGATCTCCAGCATCTGCAGTCCTCACTTTCTCCTTGTCGATAATGGACAAGCTTTGAGGAGTCAGGAAATGAGTTACTTGCTGCAGGATTCCTAGCCTCTGACCTGCTCTTGTAGCCCACTGTATTTGTTGGACTTTCAAGCAGATCTTCACCGAAAGATCCGAGGTTCTCAGCTCAACAGGAGTACGTTGTTTCATTGTTTGCATCTGTGATAGCACTTAATATTTTCTTTCAAGACTAATTCTCTCTACAAAGATGCTCTCTCAGATTGCAAGCTGCTATCGATATTTTAGAGAGGGGATTGTTATCTGTATACAGTGAAGGTTAAGTGGAGAATCATGAGGTGTGCAAAATGAAGACTTTTACATAGAATATAGAACATAGAAAAATACAGCGCAGTACAGGCCCTTTGGCCCTCGATGTTGCGCCGATCCAAGCCCACCTAACCTACACTAGCCCACTATCCTCCATATGCCTATCCAATGCCCGCCTAAATGCCCATAATGAGGGAGAGTCCACCACTGCCACTTTCTCCAATGAAACAACCCCAAGTGCCTCAGCCTTTCCTGATACGATCTTTCTACCATACCAGGCAACATCCTGGTAAACCTCCTCTGCACCCGTTCCAGTGCCTCCACATCCTTCCTATAGTATGGCGACCAAAACTGCACACAATACTCCAGATGCTACAGCAGATCATGAAAAAAATTGTTCCGACTGTCAGGAGTATCACTAAATAAGGAGCACTGAGGAGAAATGAAGATGTCACAAAATAGGTGATGAGAAACCTTCTCAATCAGGGAGACCTGCAGTGCTCCCCATGAGATTATTTAAGAAGTAAGCTCAATGATAACGATCAGAATTAAATAGTTGGTTATAAAGGAATATGCGTGAGGCTATGGAAAGGGATGTGGAGGGTGCTTCTGATTGGTTGTCCTTTATGAAAGCACAGTCTCGATGAGCCAAGTATTCCTGGATCCACTAGGAATCTGTGTCTGCTTAACTTAACCTGGAGTAAATTCAATGACCCCCAACCTCCAATGAGTTTTGGGAAAGTGAAGTCCAAACGTTAAAGACCATTTGAGAGACAATAACACTCTCCTTATCTTTGTTTTAAAAGGGTGAACCCAAATCCTTCAACCATGTCTCCTAATTCGAGTCTCCCCTACAAGGGGCAGCACGGTGGCCCAGTGGTTAGCACTGCTGCCTCACAGCACCAGGTTCAATTCCAGCCTCAGGCAACCGTCTGTGTGGAGTTTGCACATTCTCCCCATGTCTGCGTGGGTTTCCTCCGGGTGCTCTGGTTTCCTCCCACAGTCTAAAGATGTGCAGGTTAGCTGAACTGGCCACGCGAAATTGCCCGTAGTGTTAGGTGTAGGGGAATGGGTCTGGGTGGGTTGCTCTTTGAAGGGTCAGTGTGGACTTGTTGGGCCGAAGGGCCTGTTTCCACACTGTAAGTAATCTAATCAAATGGGTGCATCCACCCCTCCGAATCTTACATGTTGCACTAAGTTCACTTCCCATCCTTCTGAACCCTAAAATGGGCACAATCCCAAATAATTCACTTTTCCATCCTTAAGATAAACCCCTAGGCATGAGCCAAGTGAACTTTCTCTGAACTTTGTCTAATCCAATTATATCTTGTTTCACAAATGAGGAGGCCATCTCTGTGCTCCAAAGGTGGTCTCATTAAGGGCCATACAGCTCAGTAAAACCTTCTCCCCCACCTTTTATATTTCCTCTTCCCTGCCAATGAGTATCAACAATCCACTTAAAAACCGAAAAACCGAAAGAAAAATAGCTCAGTAGATCTGGCAGCATCTGTGGACAATTAACATTTTGGGTCAAGTGACCCTTCCTCAGAACTCAAATAATCCAATTGCTTACCTAGACATGACACTGTTCCATGAGGGCCCTGAGCAGATGGGCCAATGGGCCAAGGAGTGGCAGATGTAGTTTAATTTCGATAAATCCAAGATACTGCATTTTGGAAAGGCAATTCAGGGCAAGACTTATACACTTAATGGTAAGGTCCTAAGGAGTGTTGCTGAACAAAGAGACCTTGTAGTACAGGTTCCTAGCTCCTTGTAAGTGGAGTTGCAGGTAGATAGGATAGTGAAGAAGGCATTTGGTATGCTTGCCTTTATTGGTGAGAGTATTGAGTATAAGAGTTGGGAGGTCATGTTGCGGCTGCACAGGACATTGATTAGGCCACTGTTAGATTACTGCATTCAATTCTGGTGTCTCAGCTATAGGAAAGGTGCTGTGAAACTTGAAAGGATTCAGGAAAGATTTACAAGGATATTGGCAGGGTTGGAGGGTTTGTGCTATAGGGAGAGGCTGAAGAGGCTCGGTCTGTTTTCCCTGGAGCTTGGGAGGCTGAGGGGTGAACACGTAGAGGTTTATAAAATCATGAGGGGCATGGATAAAGTCTTTTCCTTGGTATGGGGGAGTCCAAAACTAGAGGGCATAGGTTTTAAGGTAAGAGGGTGCATGTATGGAATGAGCTGCCAGAGGAAATGATACAATTACAGCATTTAAAAGGGTATATGAATCGGAAGCATTTAGCAGAATATGGGCCAAGTGCTGGCAAATGGGACAAGATGAATTTAGGATATCTGGTCAGCATAGACAAGTTGGACCGACGGCTCTGTTTCCATGCTGTACATCTCTATGACTCTAAATACACTGGAAAGCCATGAATAAATGTCTTCCAGTGTTTTTTATTTGGATTTCTAATCATATTATTTTTTCAAGCTAAGGAAATATGGCAAGACAACTGCACCAGATGGAGGGAGATATATTTAACAGTTGACAATGGAACAGTACCACATAGGTGAAAGCTCAATGAACTGAATAGCTCTCTGCCACACCTTTGGTATAAGTAATGGTGGGGGGGGGGGGGAGAGGAGGATAGCCTTAGAAGGAGTGGGATTAATCAGAAATGGTTAGCTTTGTCAGGTTAATGCACAAAATTGCCCCACATGGCTTCTGGAATCTTCTGCTCAGCACATAATTAGTGTTTTATCCACTTGCAGCTGCTGGGTAAATAAATCCATGTAAACAACTGTTTGTTCTCAACTTGTAAATGGTGAGCGGAGGGGTAATGTTTCCATGGCTCTGCCTGCATCTCCCAGCTTGACACACTTTCTGGAGTTAAATAAAAGAATTCTCATCTGCGTATCTAGTTGGAAACTGGCTCAGTTTTAATCGCCATCGTATTGTATTTAAACTATTGATCGAGATAGATGGCAGAAGGTAATGGATTCCAATGGATTCAAAGCACAATCAAGAACATGTTTTAAGAGTACAAACAGTTCCTTACACCTCTCCCTGCAGACAGTGCACTTTTTCAAAGAAAATACTCAATTTAAAACTGCTTCATCAGAATGTGAAAATGAAAGCAAAATACTGCTAGCGAAGTGAATTAAAAACAGGGTGTGCTGAAATGAAAGCATAGCACTGATGCTTTATAACCCCAGGGACCTGCCTTCGATTCCAGCCTCAGGTGCCTGTCTGTGTGGAGTTTGCATGTCCTCCCTGTGTCTGCGTGGGTTTCCTCCCACAGCGAGGAAGTGAGGGCTGGAGATCAGAGTCAAAAAGTGTGGTGCTGGAAAAGAGGAGCAGGACAATTGATTAGATTAGATAGATTAGATTAGATTACTTACAGTATGGAAACAGGCCCTTCGGCCCAACAAGTCCACACTGCCCCGCCGAAGCGCAACCCACCCATACCCCTACATTTACCCCTTACCTAACACTACAGGCATAAGCCCGTAGTTTTGAGCATAATGTTTTGAGCATAAGCTCTTCATCAGAAATGTAGAGTCATAGAGATGTGCAGCATAGAAACAGACCCTTCGGTCCAACCCGTCCATGCCGACCGGATATCCCAACCCAATCTAGTCCCACCTGCCAGCACCCGGCCCATATCCCTCCAAACCCTTCCTATTCATATACCTATCCAAATGCCTTTTAATTGCTGCAATTGTACCAGCCTAAACCTCTATAAGGTCACCCCTCAGCCTCCGATGCTCCAGGGAAAACAGCGCCAGCCTATTCAGCCTCTCCCTATAGCTCAGATCCACCAACCCTGGCAACATCCTTGTAAGTCTTTTCTGCACGCTTTCAAATTTCACAACATCTTTCCGATAGGAAGGAGACCAGAATTGCACACAATATTCAACAGTGGCCTGACCAATGTCCTGTACAGCTGCAACATGACCTCCCAACTCCTATACTCAATACTCTGACCAATAAAGGAAAGCATACTGAAAACCTTGTTCACTATCCTATCTACCTGCGATGCTACTTTCAAGGAGCTATGAACCTGCACTCCAAGGTCTTTTTGTTCAGCAACATTCCCTAAGACCTTACCATTAAGTCTATAAGTCCTGCTAAGATTTGCTTTCCCAAAATCCAGCACCTCGCATTTATCTAAATTAAACTCCATCTGCTACTTCTCAGCTCATTGGTCAAGATCCTGTTGTAATCTGAGGTAACCCTCTTCGCTGTCCTGTTCCTTGGATGCTGCCTGACCGGCTGTGTTTTTCCAGCACCACACATTTTGACTTTCCTAAGATGTGCAGGTGAAGGTGGGTTGGCCATGCTAAATTACCCTATAGTGTCCAGGAATATTCAGGCTGGTTGGATTATCCATGGGGAATGTGTTGCGGGAAAAGCACAGCGGGTCAGGCAGCATCCGAGGAGCAGGAAAATCAACATCAGGAAACTGTTGAAGGGCTTATGCCCAAAACATCTATTTTCCTGCTCCTCGCATGCTGCCTGAACTGCTGTGCTTTTCCAGCACCACACTCTAAACTCTGATCTCCAGCATCTGCAGTCCTCACTGTCTCCTAGGCATGGAGAATGCAAGGTGTTGGGGAAAGGGGGCTGGTTCTGCATAGAATCCTCTTCGGAGGGTCGGTGCAGACCTGGTTGGCTGAATGGTCTCTTTCTGCACTGTAGGGATCCTCTGATTCCAGGTCTGGCAGCATCTGCAGGGAGAGGGAAATGGAATTAACAAAGTCTGAGGTGCTTCAGGGCTGAATGAGAATGGGCTTGCAGACAGAAGAGTGTGACACTTACCCTGGTAGAACAGGGAAGATCATTGTCGTGGCATTGCTAGATGCCCTTTTGAGGTGGCATTGACCCAACTGGTGTCCCTGGTTGCCAGAGGAGGCCACCAGAACTTCCAGGTCCCTGTCAAAGATTTATTGTGACGTCTGTCCTTGCCTGAGCAGGGCATCTTGAAGACCACCGCAGTCTTCTAAGTATGGCATGGTTGCCAGCCAGGCTCTGATACGTGGTGGCAGAATGGGCACTACATTGCCACACAAGAAAACTAGCAGCAACACCATGCTTTTGCTCTGTCTCTCACCAAGTCGGACTTCACTCACTCTCGCCCAATCCTCATCATCACAATTAGTGGGGCTTAGTGCACTCATTCAAGCACTGACCCTTACAGGTCCTTTAAAGTGGCAGGGGGTGGCTGAGATGCTGTTCAAAGGCCCAATACGATGGGCTGAATGGCCTACTTCCACACAGTAGAGATTCAGATGCAGCATCTCCCTCACAGCCTTTATCAGTTACTATAACACGCTTGTTTATATTATTACATTGACCATGACCCCATCTCCTTCGGCAGCTTTGCTTCTCTAAATTCAGATGATCTGGAGATTTTGGTATTCTCTCCGAATGTGTTGCCTTCCAAAAGATGTGCAGATTAGGGTGAATTGGCCATGCTAAATTGCCCCATAGTGTCCAGGGATGTGCAGGTTAGGGTGGATTGGCCATGCTAAATTACCGATAGTGTCCAGGGATGTGCAGGTTAGGGTGGATTGGCCATGCTAAATTACCCATAGTGTCCAGAGATGTGTAGGTTAGGGTGGATTGGCCATGCTAAATTGCCCATAGTGCTCAGGGATATCCAGGTTAGGGTGAATTGGCCATGCTAAATTATCCCATAGTGTTCAGGGATGTGCAGGTTAGGGTGGATTGGCCATGCTAAATTACCCATAGTGTTCAGGGATGTGTAGGTTAGGGTGGATTGGCCATGCTAAATTACCCATAGTGTCCAGAGATGTGTAGGTTAGGGTGGATTGGCCATGCTAAATTGCCCCATAGTGTTCAGGGATGTGCAGGTTAGGGTGGATCGGCCATGCTAAATTGCCCCATAGTGTTCAGGGATGTGTAGGTTAGGGTGGATTGGCCAGGCTAAATTGCTCATAGTGTTCAGGGATGTGCAGGTTTGGGTGGATTGGCCATGCTAAATTGCCCCATAGTGTTCAAGGATGTGCAGCTTTGGGTGTATTGGTCATGCTAAATTGTGCATAGTGTTCAGGGATATGTAGGTTTGGGTGGATTGGTCATGCTAAATTGTCCCATAGTGTTCAGGGATGTGTAGGTTTGGGTGGATCGACCATGCTAAATTGCCACATAGTGTTCAGGGATGTGCAGGTTAGGGTGGATCGGCCATGCTAAATTGCCACATAGTGTTCAGGGATGTGCAGGTTAGGGTGGATTGGCCATGGTAAATTGCCACATAATGTTCAGGAATGTGCAGGTTAGGGTGGATTGGCTGTGCTAAATTGCCCCATAGTGTTCAGGGATGTGCAGGTTAGGGTGGATCGACCATGCTAAATTGCCACATAGTGCCCAGGGATGTGTAGGTTAGGGTGGATTGGCCATGCTAAATTGCTCATAGTGTTCAGGGATGTGTAGGTTCGGGTGGATTGGCCATGCTAATTTACCCATAGTGTTAGGCGCATTAGGTAGAAGTAAATATGGGGAAATGGGTCTGGGTGGGTTACTCTTTGGAGTGTGGACTTGCGGGGCTGAATGGCCTGTTTCCACACAGTCGGCCTTCTAATCTAATCTAATCTAATCTAATCAGATTTGGAAGAATGATACCTTCTTAGGTAGATGGTTGTTACCTTGACTTCCTGATGGCCTGAGGGTCTCTTCTGAATTACAGAATCCTTCAACCATGATATTCCTTTCACAGAAGACATTGTCCTTTTTTGGGCAGGCAGTATCATGAATCTTTAGACATTTGTTGTCCCTTGGTAGTGACCTTGTGCCATGAAATTGTATACACCACATCTTCAATGTTTGATCTCAATCATCTGTCTAACTGCGCTGAAGAGGGTAGATCTTTTACATCAACCCATTGTCTAGTCTGGAGTTATATTGTTCACCCTCAGCAATTGAATTACTGGCGAAATTGATTTGTTGACTTCTTAGTTGCATGATCTGAAGATTCTTCTCACTTACTGTAATGTCCGTTGTGGGTGATGAAGGTTCTCCTTGGAAAGGGAGGTCAAATATCCCACTGCAAAATGTCCCTTCCTGTCATCTTGCCATCTGAGGTGTGACATGGATTTGATATAACCATTTGGTGACTGTGCAATGCTGTTAACACACCCTATTCAATTGCCAGATACTTCAACTGTCTTTGAGTTGAGAATACTGTTCAATTGCGGTGCCCTGTAAAATCTTGGAGTAAGTGTTCCTTCACTTGTTTTAGTGGTTAACTCTTTCCAGTTTTTGAATGAGATTGAAACCAGTGTACAAATCACCTCTATTATTAATGTCAGCAACAGGGAGAACTTCTGACTGCATGGTACATGTAAGTTATTGAGTACTTGGTGTTGCTGCGTTGGAGAATTGCTTGCAGCATATCTTTGATGTTGAGCACAATGCCCCTTAGATTATGTCATTGAACTTCAGCTGTAAATAGTGTTTTGTCAACCAAAGGTCTGACAATATTGTAATCCTTGCTGTCACATGTAACTTGAAATCTGTAAGATGCCCATTGACATAAATGTCCATGTGCCAAACTAGGTCAGTAAATCCCCCGAGATAAAATTTGCCTTTGTCTTCTACTAGACTTTGTAAAAGGTAAAAACAAATGACTGCAGATGCTGGAAACCTGAGTTTAGATTAGAGTGGTGCTGGAAAAGCACAGCAGGTCAGGCAGCATCCGAGGAGATGCTGTCTGAACTGCTGTGCTTTTCCAGCACCACTCTAATCTAAACTCCTACTAGACTTTGTTCCACATCATTTACCCCCTTGTGCAGTTGATTTCTGGTCATTTTTGTATTCTGCTTTGTAACACTTTCTGAAAGTGACTGATTGATGATAAAAGTTTTGGATTTTAATAGCTGGGCGCTGTTTGTGTCATTGAGGTTTTGTTGCTTCAGGGTCTTGGCAAGAACCTTCAGTAACCTATACCTGCCTTACTAACTATATTTGGTTATCTGTCTTTTATACTTCTGTAACTTAAGAATTGAATTCATTCTGAAGATTTCCATTGCTAATCTTCTCCACTTAGCATTGACCTGCATTGATTCTAGAACTTTGCTTTGTTCACCATCTGAATGGCTTACTTTAGAATGATGTCTTCTTTAGACTGCAATAAATATGACAAAGATTCATCAGTAATGACTACCACAATTTCATCTCCTATGTTTTTCTGACTTTAAATCATCACAGTCTCATCTCTCCCTTTATCTGCAGTGGCCACTAACAAATTACCTATGATTTTCCCTGGATGACGTATTCATAGGATCCCTACAGTATGGAAGCAAGCCATTCAGCCCATCAAGTCCACACTGACCATCCAAAAACCATCCCACCCACACCCATCCCTTTAATCCTGCATTTCCTGGGGCTAATTCACCTAGCCTGCACATCCCTAGATACTATGGATGATTTAGCATGGCCAATCCACCTAACCTGTACATCTTTGCATAACTGGAGCACCCAGAAGAAACCCACACAGACATGGGGGGAATGTCCAAACTCCACACAGACAGTTGGCTGAGGGTAGAATAGAACCCAGGTCCCTGGGGCTGTGAGGCAGCAGTGCTAACCACTGAGCCACCATGCCACCCCTAATTCCTCTCACTTTTTCTCCTTCAAGTTCTAAGGTTAAAATAATTATCATAGACATTCAGCACCTCTTAAACTGTATGTCATTCTTTTTTTACTGGGGAATGAAAACATCATTGGCTATACTCCCAAGTGTATACAGAAGTGTACTTAGTAGCTTGGTCTCTGGCTTAGTATCTACTTCAGAAGGTATTGTGTACCTCAAGAATTGTTTTCTCAAAGATGTCCAATTCTATGTTCTATTTGGCCCATGCCTGAAATTATATCCTGGTAATGCTATTTCAGATGACATAGCTTTCTAACATGCTTAAGTATGTGTTAGAAAATGGGTTCTGCTTTTGAAACCATAGACAAGTCAATTTGCATGCAGTCAGAACATTTTACAGGACAATATAAAATAGCCACTTGTAAGTATGAGGAAATATGTATATGTTAGATCTTTAAAATTAATATTAATACACTCCTGTGTAGGATTGCGTTCATAAGTACAAGTGTTTGTAATTCCAATGTTTGTAACTTAGGAACTGCCTGTACTTTATCTTCTTTTAAAGATTTTATTTTGCAGGAATAGCAGTTTTCCTCTTTTTTTTTCACACTGTTCTGGAGGGCTTTTCTTTGTAGTTTTAATAGAGGATTCCATGTACTTTTGCATCTATAATGGATGTTTTTCAGCTTATTGTTGCTTCAGTGAAGGGCTGTCCACTTTTACAGTGTTAGTGAAGGCATTAAAGGCTTTTGCTGCTCTAATAGGCTCACCTGAAAACATTTCCATGTTAGATTACATTAGGTTAGATTCCCTACAACGTGGAAACAGGCCCTTTGGCCCAACAAGTCCACACCGACCCTCTGAAGAGTAACCCACCCAGACCCATTTGCCTTTGACTATGGGCAATTTAGCATGGCCAATTCACCTGACCTGCACATCTTAGACTCGAATCTTTAAATGAGTGAACACAGAATATAAAACAGCACAGCGCAGGAACCAGCCCTATGGCCCATGATATTGTGCTGAACATGATGCCAAATTAAACTAATCACTACTTGGTCCATATCCTTCCATTTCTTGCATATTCATGTGTTTATCTAAAAGTCCCTTAAATGCCCCTATAGTACCTGCCTCCTCTACCACCTCTGGCAGTGCAATCCACACTCCTACCACTCTCCAAAAAACTTGTCTCTCACTTTTCCTCTGAACTTCACCCCCCTCCCCTCACCTTAAATGCATGTCCTCTAGTTTTAAGCATTTCATCTCTAGGAAAACAATTCTGACCGTCAATCCTATCTTATAATGGTATAGACTTCCATCAAGACTGCCCTCAGCCTCTGCCACTCCAGAGAAGACAACCTGAGTTTCTCTAGCCTCTCCTTATACCTCATACCATCTAATTCAGGCAGTATCCTGGTAAACCTCTTCTGCACCCTCTCCAAAACCTTGACATCCTTCCTGTAACATGGCGGCCAGAACTGAGACAATACTCAAATTGTGTCCTAACCAAAACCTTATAAAGCTGTAATGTGATATCCTGACTCTTGTACTCAATTCCCTGACCAATAAAGGCAAGCACCCCATATGCGTTCTTGCCCACCCTGTGTGGCCACTTTCAGAGAGCAATGAACTTGAACCCCCAAGATCCCTTGGAGTGGCCCAGTGATTCTCCCAAGCTCTCCGCTCCCTGATCGATCAAATCTCTCTTTGATCTTTTTAATTCCATTTCTTTCCCACCCACCCCTTGTGCCTTGATGAAGTCTATAAGATTATGAGATGCATAGATTTAAAATATCCATCAGCGTTGGCTGTTGCCATGAGGTATTGTGGCACTCACAATACTCAATAATCATTTTGTGGAAGTCTCTGGGTTACCAGCCTGTTTGCTTTGTTAGGACTGGCACTGCCAAATTCAATGACAGATTCCCACGCTGACTAAGTAAGGATGGCAGTTTCCTTCCCAAAAGGACATTAGTGAAACTGGATCCGTTTATCCCAACAATGGTCATCACTAAACACTTACTTTCGGATTTTAAGGAAATTCAAACTCCACTGGTGAGATTTGAACCCAGGAGCTGTGGAACATCATCTGAGTTGCTGGATTATGGGCGGCACGGTGGCTCAGTGGTTAGCACTGCTGCTTCACAGCGCTAGGGACCCGGGTTCAATTCCCGCTTCGAGCGACTGTCTGTGTGGAGTTTGCAAATTCTCCCCGTGTCTGCGTGGGTTTCCTCCGGGTGCTCCGGTCTCCTCCCACAGTCCAAAGATGTCCAGGCCAGGTGAATTGGCCATGGGAAATTGCCCATAGTGTTAGATGCATTAGTCAGGGGTAAATATAGGGTGGGGGAATGGGTCTGGGTGGGTTACTCTTTGGAGCGTCGGTGTGGACTGGTTGGGCCAAAGAGCCTGTTTTCATTCTGGGGGGAATCTAATCTAGTTAGTCATCTGGGAATGATACCATCAGGCTATCACTGCCCTAAGGCTCAGTGCTATAATGAAGACTGTTTGGAGGATCTCATCTCTGATCTAACTCTCACATGGTCCCTCTTTGCTCGACTCCCAAGCCTTTATGAGTGGGTGGAGCTTCCTAAACGTGTGTATTAACCCTTCTAGGCACCTACACAACAATTAATTTTTCTATATGTACCATATGTGATAAATCATCAAATTCTGGGAGAGTTTGCGTTTCAGATAAATTGAATGGGACATATTTTAGGAGCCATGCCACTTTTGAGAAAACCTTGCCATTTGCAATGTTAGACAGTTACCTCAGCCAGAGACTCCTGGCACGTTAGTGCCATATTAATGACAGACAGGTCCCATCTGTCAACAGTGAAACACATAACAGTGCAACTTTTACATGACTTGTAATGTTATTGGCGCACGGTGATGGATCGACAAGCTGGAGATATCAGATTCCTTGGCGAGCCGAGAGAGATGATAATTCCCACAGCTTCTCCTCCAAAGCCTGCGAATAAGTCATTCATCTTTCTTCCTCCTTACATCCAGGGCCTAAATGGTGGAGTGTACCTTGACTCTGACAACTTCTCCTGGAAAAATCCTATGCCATTTCACTCTCCACTTACTGGCAGCTTCCTGCGGCCATCCCATAATCACAACAATTTACAAACATGGAATAAAGAATAGGCGATTCGGCCCTGAAACTCTGCTCCCCCATTCCATAAGATCACGGCTGATCTGATTTTGACCTGAAGTCTATATTCCTTTGCACCTTCACCACCCTGTATATTCTTTCACCACCCCCACCATCAAAAATCCACCTACCTCGGCCTTAAAACTATTCAAAGATTCGGCATGCACTGCCTTTTGAGGAACAGGGTTCAAAAGAATCTGAGAGAAAGAAATGTTCATTCCAATGATTCATCTCTGCCCTAAATGGAAACCCCTTATTTTTAAGCGATGGTCCCTAGTTCTGGATACTCACACAACAGGAGAAGCCTTTCACCATCCAACTTGTCAAGTCTCCTCTGCAGCTTGTACAGGTATTTCTGGCATAGCGCGTGTTTCGTCAAATCGGCTGTAACGCAATTGGCGAATTGTGGATACTATGAACTTGCGACTGTTCAGGTATAACGATTTTCTATAGCGCGAGATTGCTCAAGAACGCATTCTACCAGAAATACCTGTACGTTTCAATTAACCCACCTCTGACTTATCTAAACTTAAGAGAATACAGGCCTAGCCTGCAGTGATTGTTATGCGGTCAGCCAGGATGACCTCATAGAATCTGAATTCCCTGACTGGGGCTGTTAACTTGGTCCAATCAGGGAGCCCTGGCTGACAGATGTAAATAGGAGGGTCAGAGGATCTGCTCACTGTTGGAGCCGGCTCTGAGCTAGCAGGGTCAGTGTCGTGTACTTGGCACACGTAAATAAAAGGGGACTTTTCTTAGTGTCAGGTAAATGAGAAACCTGTTAGAACCCCCTAAACCTGCCATTTCCCTTTTCACTACTGGCCGTTCTGCTGTAACGCGCGATTCGTCAACGCGAATTGGCTGTAACGCGACTGACGAATGGGGGGGGGGCGCTGTTTCTAACGCGCAAACATTTGCAACGTGGGTTGGCTGTAATGCGATTACATCACCAGCACTTGAAGCGCTGTTTCTAAAAGCGTTTGACTTTTCTATAAGGCGGGATTGCGCAAGAACGCAACCATCGCGTTATAGAAACCTGTCATGAAATGCACACAACATAAATGTCAGCAAAAATTAAAGAGCGATGCAGTGGGATTGCACATTCTGTGTATAATTACTGACGATTGCATTTACAAGTCAGCATGTACTACATCATATAAACATGAGAATTGGTATTTCTCAAGGAATCGTATTTTACGTACTCACTGGTCCTTTACTTCATCTGAGCCACTCAACCCATGGACCCTGGCCAGGAAGCTGTGGGTGTGCAGGGCCTGAGGCGGCTGATGTTCGAGCCCAGGTTGTTCTCTCACATTGGGGCAATAAATTTGCCCTCTGATTGGCCACAGCTTAGCAGCAGAGGCACCGTCACAAGGCTTCATGGTCAGACTGGACTCTGACAATCACCAAAGAGGAGGAAGACAATGGGGACAGAGAGAGAGAGAGAGAGAGAGCCATAAGCAAGGGCTGAGCATTGCTTGGGCCACAGTGTAAGCTCAGGGGGGATACAGTCTCCCTCTGCGGGGGATGTGCATGTCATCCCAATTTGAGTCCAATCCAGAAGTTGGGAGTTGCTGCCCGAAACTCCAGCATTCCTTAAAGAAACGATATTCCATTAACAGACAGATATGGACAACGACCAATACACATACGTGTTAATGCATTTTTTAATGCATTCATGGGATGGAAGTGTCACTGGCTAGGTCAGCATTTATTGCCCCATCCCTAATTGCCCAGAGGGCAGTTACAACACAACCACATTGCTGTTGGTCTGGAGTCACATGCAAGCCAGACCAGGAAAGGATGGCAGTTCCATTCCCTAAAGGGCATTGGTGAACCAGATGGGGTTTTCCAACAGTTGAGAATGGATTCATGCCCGACCCATATCCCTCCAAACCCTTCCTATACATATATCTATCCAGATACCTTTTAAATGCTGTAATTGTACTAGCCTCCACCACTCCCTCTGGCAGCTCATTCCACACATGTACCATCCTCTGTGTGAAAACGTTGCCTCTGAGGTTCCTTTTATATCTTTCCCTCTCACCCTAAACCTATCCCCTCTAGTTCTGGACTCCCCTAACCCAGGGAAAAGAACTTGTCTGTTTACCCTATCCATGTCCCTCATGATTTTATCAACCTCAGCCTTGGACACTCCAGGGAAAACAGCCCCATCTCGTTCGAGAAGAGGCAGAACAAAGTGTTTCAAAGACTTCCCTCAAGATATGCAACACAGATGTCAACAAGTGAGAGACCCTGGTTCAGGAGAAACGGGGTCAGTGGTAGTTCCTGTATGAAGGGGTGGCACACCCAAACAGGAGGAAGTAACAAAAAGGATAGGGAAAGACTGTGGATATTGCAAATCAGAAACAAAAATGGAAATTGCTGGAAAAGCTCAGCAGGTCTGTCAGCATCTGCGGAGAGAAATCAGAGTTAACGCCTCGGGTCAATTGACCCCACCTCCGAACTCAGAACTGTAAAGAAAAGGAACTGGAATAAGAAATGCAAATGATCTGGAAGCCAAGGTCCACTGCTGCCTCACGGCGCCAGGGACCCAGGTTCGATTCCCACCTCAGGCATCTGTCTGTGTGGAGTTTGCACATTCTCCCCGTGTCTGTGTCCGTTTCCTCAGGGTGCTCTGGTCGCCTCCCACAGTCCAAAGATGTGCAGGTTTGGGTGGATTGGCCATGCTAAATTGCCCCATAGTGTTCAGGGATGTGCAGGTTAGGGTGGATTGGCCATGCTAAATTGCCCCATAGTGTTCAGGGATATGCAGGTTAGGGTGGATTGGCCGTGCTAAGTTGTCCCATAGTGTCCAGGGATGTGTAGGTTAGGGTGGATTGGCCTTGCTAAATTGCCCCATAGTATTCAGGAATGTGTAGGTTAGGGTGGATCGGCCATGCTAAATTGCCCATAGTGTTCAGGGATTGCAGGTTAGGGTGGATTGGCCATGCTAAATTGCCCCATAGTGTTCAGGAATGTGCAGGTTAGGGTGGATTAGTCAGGGATAAATATCGGAGAGTTGGAATGGGCCTGGATGGGTTACTCTTCGGGAGGGTTGGTATGGACTTGTTGGGCCGAAGGGCCTGTATCCACACTGTAGGGATTCTAATACTTACACCTTTCACTGGCCAAATGGTGCAGTGAGAGACGCGGCTCCAGGATTGGGCTCACCTGCCACATATGGACCAACCACATGAACGGTGACACGGAATCTTCCGTACGGACAATCATTAGTGAGTGATTGCCCATGATGAGTAACTCCGAGTTTTTTTTTGACTGCGTTTTCAAAACTGGATTCCATTTAGTGAAAATTGAGATGTTGTGGAAGGGAACGGAGGCTTTAATTGGTAGTTGGAACAAAATTCTAACAAACGTCACTCCAGATTCCTTCAGGTGAGGGGTGCTGAGCAAAAATGTTACCATAGCAACTATTTGGGTTGGGGTGGTGGATGGGCGTTGAGGGAGGATTAGATTGGTGTCTAAGCAAACAAGCCAACCGATTTACACCAGCTCAGACCTCATCTATTGGCATCTCATCTCACATGAGCTTACGCCAATGTTGTGAAATTCAGATCACCCCGCGTCTGCACGGGTTTCCTCTGGGTGCTCCGACAATCCAAAGACATGCAGGTTAGGGTGGATTGTCCATGCTAAATTGCACCATAGTGATCAGGGATGTGTAGGTTAGGGTGGATTGGCCACGCTAAATTGCACCATAGTTATCAGGGATGTGTAGGTTAGGGTGGATTGGCCATGCTAAATTGCACCATAGTGTTCAGGGATGTGCAGGTTAGGGTGGATTGGCCATGCTAAATTGCACCATAGTGATCAGGGATGTGCAGGTTAGGGTGGATTGGCCACGCTAAATTGCACCATAGTGTTCAGGGATGTGCAGGTTAGGGTGGATTGGCCATGCTAAATTGCACCATAGTGATCAAGGATGTGCAGGTTAGGGTGGATCGGCCATGCTAAATTGCCCCATAGTGTTCAGGGATGTGCAGGTTAGGGTGGATCGGCCATGGGGAATGCAGGGTTATAGGGAGGGGAGGTGGGATGCTGTACAGAGGGTCAGTGCAGCTGTGATGGCCTGCTTCCACACTGTAGGGAATCCATAACATTGAGTTCAATCCCTATCCCAGCTGGAATGTATCTGGGACCTGGTTCCTTGCCCTGCGCATGGGTAAAAGTCACGCACTGTCGGTCCGAACTGCTTTCAGACAGAGAACTGAAGGGAAAACCTTTCACCACCTCCTCCTGAAGATTCATGGAAACCTCATGATACATTACGAGACTGGCTATTGAATTCTATTTAATAATCACTGCTGTGACGTTCCTTTCAGAGTGTCTCACTATCATAAAGATGCACTGTAAGTGTAAGCTTCAGTTGTGTTGCCAAGGTCAGCACATCAGAGAACTGCCTCAATATTCTGGGTCCTGTGCAAGATCAAAGCAGCTCAGTAGAGTCGGCAAGGCCGGACTTTACCCTTGAATCAGAAAGTCGCTGGTCAATTGCACTGTGAAGTCTAATTATTTATCCTGGTTCGCCAACCAGGACAGGTACAGGATTGGGGAAGGTTTAGAGGGATATGGGCCAGGAGCTGGCAGGTGGGTCAGCATGGACATGTTGGACCGAATGGTGACTCTATGACTGAACAACAGAGATAAGGAAGATATAGCTATTCGGGTGCTTTAGTTGGTTACACTGACAGTTCAGGGGATCGTTAGCTTACAATGCTAACAGCGTAGATTCAATTCCCACATCAGCTGAGGGTACCATGAAGGGATCTCCTTCTCAACTTCTCTCCTCGCCTGAGGCATGGTGACCCTCAGGTTAAACCACCATCAGTCTTCTCTCTCTAAGGAGAGAGCAGCCCTATGGTCTGGTAAGACTCTGGTGATTTTGTTTACATTTATGTAGGGGAAATAGATAAGGCAATGACTGTGTTCATAAAAAATTTTTTCATATCATAGAGTCATAGAGATGTACAACACAGAAACAGACCCTTCAGTCCATGCCAACCAGATATGCAAAATTAATCTATTCCCATTTGTCAGCATTTGACCCAAATCCCTCTGAACCCTTCCTATTCATGTACCCATCCATTTGTATTTAGGTGAGAGCAGTATAGCTTTGACACTCCCAAAGGCCAATAGTTTTTGGTAATGGTTATACTTTGACATTTTGACGAAGTGATTTGTACATTAGCATCATCAATCCCAATGTCCCTTCTGGTTGCTTAGGGGGTTGGCAGATGGTGAAACATAGGCGAAAGTGAAGACTGCAGATGCTGGAGATAAGAGTCGAGAGTGTGGCAATGGGAGAGCACAGCAGGTCGGGCAGCATCCGAGGAGCAGAAACATGATGATCGCTTTGAGATGACAGATGGTGGGGAATTCATGTTCACGCGTTTCAATCTTTCCACACATTGGTGTGTTCATATCTCCGTAACCTCCACCAACCCTCCCAGAACTCACCATGCACGTGATCACAGCTTAATTGTTACAGTAAAGGAAAGGCCTACTCAGCCCCTTGGGGGGAGGGCAACACCAGCTCCTCCAGATGAGCAAAGCATCTGGCACTGTTTCCCCATAAACCTGTACATTCTTCTTTTCTCTACGGTAACCTCAGTGAGTGCCTCCACCATCCTCCCAGGCAGTCCATTCCTAATCCAGACCACAATCAATCATAGAAGTTCTCCGCTTGACATCCACCTTTCCCTTCAACCTCTGCCCAAATCCTGTCCTCTGGAATTTCCTTCCAAAACGACTTTGCTTTGCGAGTTTTGGGAAGATTGGTAGCTCAGGTCGAGGTTCTGGATGAAAAAAAGAACAGCAAATAATGTCACCATGGGAAATGACATCACCACAGGAAATGACATCACCGACCCTAGGAAACCCAAACATATAAATAGAAAGCGGGCTACACCACCAGTGCTTCATCCGGAGGCTCACTGAAGATGTTAGCTGGTATGGTGATGAAACGTCTGAAAACGACCCTTCCAGCTCAGCGAGCAAACCTACATCCATGACTTTGCTTCTCTGTACTCCCTTCCCTCTTTTAGAATATACCTTCCATTTGAGAGATTTGCCCTGTCTAAGTCTCCTCACGCCTCTCCAAGGTCACTTGGGATGTGTCTGCTTGCTGGAAGTTCTGTTTAGGTGCAGGTCACCCAGTTCTTGAGATGTTTGCCTGGCCCCAACTCATTCCATTATCACAATCTGATGCAACACAACCTCTAGCGAGCTCCTCTTAGACAAAGACTTGCAGTTAATATTCTTTTATTGTCTAGTTCTGTGTCCACACTGAAAAGTTTAGGTTCAAGGCAGATGGTCAGAGAAAAGACAAGGTCAAGTCTTCAGTCTTAGACTTCTTTAGAACTCTGATTATTGTGTATTGATACAGGACCTAATTATAAATGTTAATGAGGAATATATTGGATCTTACTGTTAAATTGTTAAGAGATTATTCTCTACATGTGCTTCTCTTTGTCAATTTAATCTTGTGATATTTATCTATCGATGATCTCCTATCTACCCAGTTTGATCAAGCTAACTCCGAGTATATTGTGCTATTTATGCCCAGTGGGGTGTATCTTTGTATGGTTGCTCCAGGGCTCAGAAGCTCTCACACAACAAACACCTTGCGCACATAATGTATTCCTCAGTATAATCCACTCTCCCTGTGTGGCCACATCTTATATTGTGTTTCACCAAGCCATCCAATTTATCTCTTATTACAGAATTGTAATTAATCTAAAAAAAATTACAAAGACCTTCACTGAAATATAGTTCTTGCTAAAGCTCTCTTAATTAACGTAAACATTGCTTCAACTTTCTCATTAATGGAAACCGTAAAACACTAACCTCCCACGCACCCCACCATCACTGCAGCATGATCTTCTGTTCACACTGTTAGATGTACCAGAGACTTCCAATAGACAGTACAATGGAGGATAGATGTCTCTGCATTGCTAACTTCTGTCTAACACAAGACAGGATCTTTATAAAGATTAGAGTGGTGCTGGAAAAGCACAGCAGGTCAGGAATCTGATGAAGGGCTTTTGCCTGAAACGTCAATTTTCCTGCTCCTCGGCTGCTGCCTGACCTGCTGTGCTTTTCCAGCACCACACTGATCTTGACTCTAATCTCCAGCATCTGCACATTCGCTTCAGATCCTTATCAAGTTCACCTTATGCTATACCCTGCCTCTGTGACACAACCATAGACAACAACAACAATTTGCATTTATATAGGGCCTTGACTGTCACAGAAGGCCCCTGGAGCTTCTCAGGTAAATTATCAAGCTGAACGTGAAAACCAAGCCTGTCCACCCCCTCGGCTCACAAACCTCATTCCTGATGAAGGGCTCTTGCCCAAAACATCGATTTTCCTGCTCCTCGGATGCTGCCTCACCTGCTGTGCTTTTCCAGCACCACACCCTCTCGACTCTGATCTCCAGCATCTGCAGTCCTCACTTTCTCCTGGGGGATATTAGATCAGAGAGCCAAAAGCATGGCCGAAGAAGGTGCGTGAAACAACATCTAAAAGGAGGAGAAACACAGAGAGATGGAGAGGTTTATAAGAAACTCCAGAGCTTAGGGATAGAGTGGCTGAAGACTGGTGATGTAATGCACAAGAATAAGATTGAGAATCATAGAGTCATTGAGCATGGAAACAGACCCTTCGGTCCAACTCGTCCATGCTGACCATCTTAATCTGACCTAGCCCCAATTCCCAGCATTTGGCTCATATCCATCTAAACCCTTCCTATTCATATACCCATCCAGATGCCTTATTAAATGCTTATTGTACCAGCCTCCCCCACTTCCTCTGGCAGCTCATTCCATACACGCATTTCACTGTGTGAAAACATTGTCCCTATCCTAATACTCTGTGTTTAATGGGTGAGCTTAATCTGTAGTTTCCAGGGTGAAATTCACAAATTCACAAAAGTCAGCCTTTTGTAAGGTCACAGAGAACTCAAAGGAAGCATGAACGCTCAAGTGCATTTGTATGACTTTTCAAATGCAACATTATTAACTGAAGGGAAATTGAACGCGGGTCGCGCTGTGAGTGGTCTGATGTTCGTTCCCTATTGTGACACCACTTGATGAGTAAGTCAACATTTGTGTAAATGGAATAAATGTAGACCTTTTTGTGGGAAAGAACCACACATTGGACGGGGGAACAGTGAAGGGATACTCAATGGTGACAAACTATGAAAATATACAGCAATTTCATTGTGGATATTTTGGGTTTGTTCGTACTTTCATAGGACGTGGGTGGCACAGGCATGGCCAGCCTTAAACTGAGTGGCTTGTTCAATCCCTACAGAGGGCAATTAAGGTTGTTGTGGGTCTGAATTCACATATAGGCCAGGCTTCGTAAGGATCTTAAATGTCCTTCCCTCGATGGCATCAGTGGATTTTTTGTAGCAGCATCCAATTATACGTATATGACCATCATGAGCTTTAAATTCCAGAAAACTTATTTTTAAATTTAAACCCCTTCAGCTGCCAAAGCGGGCTTTGAACCTCTGTCCATAACACCATAAGGACTAGGTTCAGGAGGAGGTCATTTGGCTCCTCGAGCCGTTCAATAGGTTCGCAGCTGATCCGACATCCATGTTCCTGCCCTTTCCCCGTAACTCTTGATTCCCCGACAGATCAACATTCTATTTACCTCAGCTTTACCTATACACGGGGACTCTGTCCTCACAGTTGCAAAGACTCACGACCCTCTCAGAGAGGAAATTCCTCCCTGATGAATGGACCACTTTGAATGGACATCTACATCTACTGAGGCAAAAGTGGGTACTGCAGATGCTGGAGATCAGAGTCAAGATTAGAGTGGTGCTGGAACAGCACAGCAGGTCAGGCACCGACCGAGGAGCAGGAAAATCGATAGGTGGGAAAGATGATTGGCATGTAGGACAGGTCATGAGGGCGGTGCTGATCTGGAAGGTTGGAACTGGGGTAAGGTGGGGGGAGGGGAAATGAGGAAACTGGTGAAGTCCACATTGATGCCCTGGGGTTGAAGTGTTCCGAGATGGAAGAAGAGGCGTTCTTCCTCCAGGCGTCGGGTGGTGAGGAAGTGGCAGTGGAGGAGGCCCAGGACCTCAGATGCTGCCTGACCTGCTGTGCTTTTCCAGCACCACTCTAATCTTGACCATGAAACGACTTGCATAGTCAACGTGGAACTGCGTCTAAAGTTTACCTGACCATTTGGCTTTCATTAACAGGACGATTGAGTTTAAGAGCCGCGAGGTTTTGCTGCAGCTCTACAACATCCTGGTTAGACCACACTTGGAATATTGTGTCCAGTTCTGATGGCCTCATTATTGAAAGGATGTGGATGCATTAGAGAGGGTGGAGAGGAGGTTTACCAGGATGCTGCCTGGATTGGAGGGCATGTCTTATGAAGAGAGGTTGAGTGAACTAAGGCTTTTCTCACTGGAAAGAAGAAGGAAGAGAGGCGACTTGATAGATGTGTACAAGGTAATGAGAGGCGTAGGTAGATAGCCAAAGACTTTTCCCAAGGGCAGAAGCGGCAGTCACAAGGGGTCATAATTTTAAGGCGATTGGAGGAGGGTATAGGGGAGATGTCAGAGATAGGTTCTTTACACAGAGAGTGGTGGGTGTGTGGAATGCACTGCCAACAGTAGTGTCAGAGACATTAGGGACATTTAAGCAACTGCTGGACAAGCAAATAGACGGCAGTAAATTGAGGGGTGTGTAGGTTAATTTGCTTTTAGATTAAGATAAATGCTTGGTACAACATCATGGGCCAAAGGGCCTGTACCCTTCTATGTTCTATATCAGCTTTAAATTGGTGCCCCTTTATTCTGAGACTGTGCCCTCTGGTCTGAGACTCTCCCATGAGTGGAAACATCCTCTCAGCATTGACCCTGTCAAGCCCCTTAGGAATTGTCTATGTTTCAATGAGAACACCTTTCATTCCTCCAAACGCCAGTGAGTTGAGTCCCAACCTGTTCAATCTTCGCTCAGAAGACAATCCCTCCATACCAGGGAACATCCCAGTCAAGCTTGTCTGAACTGCTTCCAATTTCTTAAATGACAGCAATAAAACTGCTCACCGTACTCCAGATGTGGTCTTCCCAGCACCTTGTACAATTGCAGTAAGACTTCCCTAACCAGTGGTTAGCACTGCTGCCTCACAGCACCAGGGCCCCAGGTTCGATTCCAGCCTTGGGCGACTGTCCGTATGGAGTTTGCATGTTCTTCCTGTGTCTGCGTGGGTTTCCTCGGTGCTCCAGTTTCCTCCCACAGTCCAAAGATGTGCAGGTTTAGGATGGATTGGCCATGCTAAATTGCCTGGATCAGTGGTGCTGGAAGAGCACAGCAATTCAGGCAGCATTTTGCCTGTCCTCGGATGCTGCCTGAATTGCTGTGCTCTTCCAGCACCACTGATCCAGAATCTGGTTTCCAGCATCTGCAGTCATTGTTTTTACCATGCTAAATTGCCACATAGTGTTTAGGGATGGGTGTATGTTAGGGTGGATTGGCCATGCTAAATTGTCCATAGCGTTCAGGGATGTGTAGGACAGGGTGGATTGGCCATGTTAAATTACCCATAGTGCCAGGGATGTGTAGGTTAGGGTGGATTGGCCATGCTAAATTGCCACATAGTGTTCAGGGATTGGTGTAGGTTAGGGTGGATTGACCATGCTAAATTGTCCATAGTGTTCAGGGATGTGTAGGCTACGGTGGATTGGCCATGCTAAATTACCCATAGTCTTCAGGGATGTGTAGGTTAGGGTGGATTGGCCATGCTAAATTGTCCATAATGTTCAGGGATGTATAGGTTAGGAGAATTAGTCAGGGGTAAAATGTAGAATAATGGGGATTGGGTTTGGGTGGGATACTCTTCGGAGGGCCGGTATGGACTTGTTGGGCTGAATGGCCTGTTTCCTCACTGTAGGGATTCTAAGATTCAATCCAGAACATTTCTCCAATTCTCTGGATTACTAATCCAGTGATATTACCACTGTCGCCTCTGACCTGATACTGAGCTTGAGAAGGAAATGTTTGTTCATACACATGGAACACAGAATAACTTCATGTTCCTACAGTCAAATAGCTTATAATTATAGTTCAGGCTCTCAAACAATACCCAACTGCGATTGAGTGTGGGTGAGCGGGAGATGGAGAAGGGAGTGTTTTTCAATGATTAGAACATTTTGCTTTCAAGGTGGCAGAATGTCAAGTATACCTGATAGATTTTATCATGGGTCATCCAGACACGTGGACGAGGAGATGATGGAAAGGTGGATAGTGGCAGAGGGTTGGAGGGCAAGTAACCAAATGCCAATGTCTTGGCAAGGACATATTAGAGTGGGCATTGAGATGAAGTTGTCAATAAAATCCCTTGCCTCGTGCAACATAGATTATGAGACACCAGGAATTAACCTGGAGATGTTTACAGTGTTTGCAAAACATGCTAAGTTCCCCCCAAAAACACTCATAATTGCTTCATTTTCTCTGTTTGCCAATTAGCATACCTCTCCAACAAAAGTACGTTAGAAATAGTGTTTCATCAAAAGTGGTGGCGTGCGTTCAAAAGAAAAAGTGCAAGGCTTAATTGGCATTCAGAGTTTGGAGACTTATTCATGTTTCACTGATAAAGGAGCCATTCTGTTGAAATGTTTCAAATTACACTCAAAGGGACAGAATCGCAAGAGTACTATATCTCAAAGGCATCGTATTTTATCCTGAATGAAAAAACCGTGATATATAAATTATCGCTCCTTTGGAGATTTTACATTCTTGCAATTGTGTCCTGATGAGAGCAAGACAAAAAGCTTCCAGACGGAATGGCTGGGACAATCAGAAGAAGGCAGAGAATTTGTACGATTGTGACTCACTTAAGCTTCTGATTTACCCTGGAAAAGCTAGGGATTAATTTTTTTAGTATCCCTGCAGTGTAGAAACAGACCCTTTGGCCCAACAAACCCACACCAATCTTCCAAAGAGTAACACACCCAGACTCTTACCCTATATTTACCTCTGACAAATGCATTTAACCTACACATCCCTGAACACCATGGGCACACTTCCCATGGCCAATTCACCCTAACTGCACATCTTTGGATTGTGGGAGGAATCCAGAGCAGACCTACGCAGACACGGGGAGAATGTGCAAACTCCACACAGACAGTCGCCCAAGGCTGGAATTGAACCCAGGTCCCTGGTGCTGTGAGGCAGCAGTGCTAACCACTGAGCCACCATGCCAACCCAACCACTGCTGGGTAAATATTCAACTAAATCCAAAGATCACCACTGGCTCCTTCTCCTTCCACTCCCACCCAGTGACAGTTAATTTCCTGACTTGTCACCCTTGACCCCAACCCAACACCTCCCCCCACAACTCAGTCTTGACCAACACAACCCAAACTATGCCCGAAACATCAATTCTCCTGCCCCTCGGATGCTACCTGACCGGCTGTGCTTTTCCAGCACCACACTCTTGAACCCAAACTCTTGTCCCTGCCTCCTCCCGGCCCACATCATGGGAGCAGGCCATTTAACCATGTTCTGTCAGTGTTTACGCTGCACTAGAGCATTCTCAAACTCTCCTTTATCTCACCCCCCCCCATCATATTCTATTCCTTCCTCCCTCACGTGCTTCCATCTCTCCATCCACCTCAGTCACTCCTGAAGAAGAAAGTTCCACATTCGCACAGTTCCCTGAGATGGGGGGGCTCCCCTAGAGAAAAAAAGATAGAAGCTCAGTCTGAAGTGCAGTCCTATGGCTGCTGGAAACCTGAAACAAACACGGAGAATGCTCACGAAACTCAGCAGGTCTGGCAGGATCTGTGAAGACAGAAACTCCGAATGCCTTGAGATTGATACGACTCTTGAATTCTGAACTTGCAAGGTCAGGATGACCTTACCAAGGGTATTAGTGACAAGAGATTTCAGAGTCAGGTGCAGTTGGAGCCTTGACCAGTGAGATTTCCCAATTCTTCCTGCCCATTAGACCATGATCCCAACTACACCAGAACAAACCATTTCTCCCTCATGTCCACCAGCGCTGTCAAAAGCAGGGATTTGATGAATTGACCCTTCCCATAATAATCGCGATCTTCTCTCTGCCAGCATATCTTCAAATATCCACCACTTGACCATACAGCAGCCCTCGCCAACCGCATCTCTCACCGTCTCTTCTGACTCCTATTCCTCCCCCAAAGGGACCAATCCCATGCTTGACAGTTTCACCAAAGGGTCTCTGCTCCCTTATACAACAGGCTTTTGGTCACATTGGAGTCTGCAGGGTTAGAGTCTTGTTCGCCTGAGGGGGCATCAGTGCCACACTAGGTCATGCCCTGATATGATCTTGTTGCAGGCACAACATCCCATCATGAGCCATATGAAATGCTAGCTGTTAATTCACAATTACCCTCATCTAAGGGGGCCAGGACTTAGTCTCTATCACTTGCTGCTGGTACTATTTGGCATGCAACTAGTCTTATAGCTTACAAAAGGTTGACACCTCATTTTCAGGTCTGCCTTGTGCTGCTGATGGCATGCCCTCCTGCACCCTCCATCCAGTTTGATCCCCTGGCTTGATGTTTGATGGGAGATATGCCAGGCAATGAGGTTATAGATTGTGCTGGAGTACCATTCTGTGTTGCTGATGACCCACTGTCCCTCATGGATGCCCAGTGTTGAGTTGCTAGGTCTGTTTGAAGTCTGTGATGGTGCCTCACAATAGGGTGGCTCAGTGGTTCGCACTGCTGCCTCACAGTACCAGGGTCCCAGGTTCGATTCCAGCCTCGGGCGATTGTCAGTGTGGAGTTTGCACATTCTCCACGTGTCTGCGTGGGTTTCCTCCAGGTGCTCTGGTTTCCTCCCACAGGGCAAAGATGTGCAGGTCGGGTGGATTGGCCATGCTAAATTGTCCATAGTGTGAGGTGCATTAGTCAGAGGGAAATGGGTCTGGGTGGGTTACTCTTCAGAGGGTCGGGTGTGGACTGGTTGGTCCGAAGGGCCTGTTTCCACAATGTAGAGAATCTAATCTCATCTAGTTAAAAATCACACAACACCAGGTTATAGTCAAACAGGTTTAATTGGAAGCACACTAGCTTTCGGAGCGACGCGTGCTTCCAATTAAACCTGTTGGACTATAACCTGGTGTTGTGTGATTTTTAACTTTGTACACCCCAGTCCAACACCGGCATCTCCGAATCATAATCTCATCTATACATGGTAGAGTTTATTCTCAATGTGAAGGCATGGCTCTGTCTCCACAAAGACAGTTGCTCTTACCGATACTGTCATGGACAGAGCCATCTGCAGCTGGCAGATTAGTGAGGATGAGGTCAGGGATGTTTTTCTCTCTTGTTGGTTCCCACATCACCTAGCGCAGACCCAGTCTGGCAGCTATGTCCTTTAGGACCTGACAAGCTCGATCAGGAGTACTGCCACTCTTGGTGGTGGGCATTGAACTCCCCCACCCAGAGTACATTTTGTGCCCTTGGCAACCTCGCTGCTTCCTCCAAGTGGCGTTCAACCTGGAGGAGCACCGATTCATCAGCCGAGGGAGGACGGTACGTGGTAATCAGCAGAAGGTTGCCTTACCCATGTTTAACCTGAAGCCACAAGATTCCTTGGAGTCCGGAGGTCACATTATGGACTCCCAGGACAACCCCCTCCCGACTGTATCCCACTGTGCCACTCCCCGTCTGCTGAGTCTGTCCTGCCGTTGGGACAGGACATATCCAGGGATGGTGATGGTGGTACCTGGGACATTACAAGGGGCCACGCAATGTGGAATCAGCTCCTGTCCAGTGAAACTGTGGAATTCTCCACCACCGAAAACTGAGGAGGCTAAGTCACAGATTATGCTTTTGAAGGAAATAATTAGATTTGTAGAGATTAAAGGCATCACGGGGTGTTGGAGGAAGAGCAGCAGCATGGTATTGAGATTGACGATCGGCTATGGTCATGGGGAATGGTGGACTGGGCTCGGAGTGCCGAGTGGCCTACTCCTGTTCCTATTTCCTGTTCCTACACGCATTTAGGTCAAGGGATGATGCTTGTAACGGTGGTTGATTGGTGAGCTCCTGGTTCAAGTCCTGCTGACTGCCCTTTCCTGTGCACGTCGTCTGGAAAAAGCGAGGGTCATGTGGCACCCTGGTAGTGTCCCTACCTCTGAGCCAGACATATTATGGGTTCAGATCCCACCTGCTCCAGAGATGTGCCCAAACAGGTCGATTTCTTGGTGCGCACTGGGACTTTTTAAAGAGAGAGAGTTGACAGAAGGTGATAACATCAACCCTGTGAGGCACACAGAACACAAGAGGTAACACAGTGCCTCAGTGGTTAGCACTGCTGCCTCATAGCGCCAGGGACCCAAGGTCGATTCCACCCACAACTGATTGTTTGCAGGTTCTCCCCTGTGTCTGTGTGGGTTTCCTCTGTGTGCTCAGGTTTCCTCGCACAGTCCAAAAATGTGCAGGTTAGGGTGGATTGGCCATGCAAAATTGCTCCATTGTGCCCAGGAATGTGCAGGTTAGGGTGGATTGACCATGCTAAATTACTCATAGTGTTCAGGGATGTGTAGGTTAGGGTGGATTGCCCATGCTAAATTGTACCTTTGTGCCAGGGATGTGTAGGTTAGGATGGATTGGCCATGCTAAATTGCCCCATTGTGCCCAGGGATGTGTAGGTTAGGGTGGATTAGCCATGCTATGTTGCCCCATTGTGCCCAGGGATGTTCAGTTTAGGGTAAATGGCCATGCTAAATTACCCATAGTGTCCAGTGATGTGCAGGTTAGGGTGGATTGGCCATGCTAAATTGCCCCATAATGTTCAGGGATGTGCAGGTTAGGGTGGATTGGCCATGCTAAATTGTCCATAGTGTCCAGGGATGTGTAGGTTAGCCATGGGAAATGTGGGGGTTACAATGGTGCTGGGGTAGGATGCTTTTGGGAGAGTCAGTGATGGGCCAAATGGCTTCTGTCTGCATTGCAGGGATTCAAAACAAAAGCCAGACCTTGGAATTCAGATCCTGGCTGGATCACAAAGGACCAGGAACCTATTGGTCTCTGTTCAGTGACTGCATCTTATTGTGAATTCCTCCACGCCCCTCTCTCTCTATTGACAGCCATTGCTCTGAGCTCGATAGACTTAGCCCCTTAATTCATTCTGGGATGAGGGGGTGGAGGCAAGGCTGGAGCGTTGGCTGGAGGGGTGGGCAAGAAGGAACAAAATCACTAAACACCTTTGTGCCAGAGAGAGAGAGAAAAAAAAAACACCACCCAGGAATTGCAAGGAATAAAAACGAACTGATCGAGATTTTCTCCAGGCTTTGCTTCCCCCACACCCCACTCTTTCCTGATCGGGAATTTTGGAAGTGTTTTTGCAGAGGTGAATTTCTGCTGGCCCTCTGAATCTCTCTCTCTCTCTCTCTCTCTCTCTCTCTCCCTCTCCCCTTTTCAATTCCTTTCTCTCCCCCTTGTTTCGTGTCATCGTGCAAAGGTTCAGAACATTAGAAGCAGGCGATTTGTCACAGCAAGAGTCCCTCAGGCGCGCTATCAATTATTCATGAGGGAGACTGAAGCAAATGTCAAGGAAGATAAACAGGAGGACAGGCAGAACTGTGCCACAGCACCGCGCTGCTGATGTGACCGGTGTTTGTAGTGGGCTCAGCGGTGAGCTGCACTGCCAGGGATGCACAATGCACCATTCGCCCCTGCCCCAGTACATCTCCAGGGCCACAGCCCATTCCCGTCCCCCCACCCCCACAACCCTCGGGCCTTTATCCTGTCCCTCCCCAGCTCATCTCTTCTTTGCGACCCTGAAACGTGAGCTAACAGAGCAGCTGCGGCCCTCCCTCAGAGGGCTAGTAACGGCCGAGAAAGGTCGAAAGGCCTCCTCCCGCCACCTGCTTCCAGGGCCGTAAACGCCCAAGGGTGGGGAGGGTGGCCGTTCAGCCCATCGGGTTGCGGCTGGTGTTAAAATTAAGTCTCCTACACCCCCACTGTCACCCCGAGTGGACTCCTGTTGAGAGCTCCCGTGGGGGAGAGTCCATTGCTCAGACCGTGAAGGGCTTTTGCCCGAAACATCTATTTTCCTGCTCCTCGGGTGCTGCCTGACCTGCTGTGCTTTTCCAACACCACTCTAATCTTGACTCTGATCTCCAGCATCTGCAGTACCCACTTCTGCCAAGACCAAAGTCTGTTTGCTCCCCTTCCTGTTGTTTGGTATGAGACAGTCTCTCTGCAGGACTGAATAACCTCCCCCCCTCCCCTCCCCCACCCCTGCCATGACATCATAAATATATCCCATTGATTTCCCTGTGGCGACTTTGGAATATTACATTCAATTCTGGTCTCCCTCCTATGGTTGTGAACTTGAAAGGGTGCAGAAAAGATTTACAAGGATGTTGGAGGGTTTGAGCTGTAGGGAGAGGCCGAACAGGCTGGGGCTGTTTTCCCTGGAGTGTCAGAGGCTGAGGGGTGACCTTATAGAGGTTTATAAAATCATGAGGGGCATGGATAGGGTAAATAGACAGAGTTTGTCCCCCAGGGTAACGGAGTCCAGAACTAGAGGGCATAGGTTTAGGGTGAGAGGGGAAAGATTTAAGAGACCCAAGGGGCAACTTTTTCACGCAGAGGGTGGTGCGTGTATGGAATGGGCTGCCAGAGAAAGTGGTGGAGGCTGGTACAATTGCAACATTTAACAGGCACCTGGATGGGTATATGAATGGGAAGTGTTTAGAGTGATATGGGCCAAATGCTGGCAAATGGGACTAGATTGGGTTGGGATATCTGGTCAGCATGGACGGGTTGGACCAAAGGGTCTGTTTCTGTGCTGTACATCTCTTGACTGTACGCCTGCACTTGGCCCAACAAGGATCTGATGACACTAATCCCATTTTCCAGTTCTTGGTGCATAGGCCTCAGCAGTGCAAGTGAATGTCGAAACACCTCTTCAATGTTATGAGAGTTCATGACTCAACCATCTTTTCAGGCAATGAGTTCCAGACTCCCACCACCTTCTGAGTGAAGAAGATTCCCCTCAACTCTCCTCTTAACCATTACTTCTTACCTTAAACCATGCCTCCTGTAGTTAGTTTGCCCCTTTGCATGTGGAAAAA
This sequence comes from Chiloscyllium plagiosum, assembly GCF_004010195.1. Lineage (NCBI taxonomy): Eukaryota > Metazoa > Chordata > Chondrichthyes > Orectolobiformes > Hemiscylliidae > Chiloscyllium > Chiloscyllium plagiosum. Next base: position 98,683,861 of record NC_057717.1, on the reverse strand, counting down.
GGTGTCTTCTGATCCACCCCATCTACCCGCCCCCCCATTTAATTTGATAAAACTCCAAGGAAAACAAAACCAGTTGATGCAATCTTTCCCCATATCTCAGACCCTCCAGTGCAGGCAGCTTCCTGGCCAATCTCCTCTGCACCCCCTCACCCTCAAGCATTTTCCCTTCCTGCATCTGAGTAGGTTAGTTAAATAGGGCACAGATACCCCTTTTGTGGGAGAGTCCAGAACGAGAGAGGTGTAATCTCAGAATGAAGAGTGGTCCATTTAAGACAGAGATGAGGAGAAATGTCCTCTAGCAGAGGGTAGTGAATCTGTGGAAATCTTTATCACTGAGGGCTGTCAGGGTTGTATCATTAGTATATTCAACCTGAGATAGGGCTTTAATCAAGAAGGGAATCAATGATTATAGGGGAAAAGGGGAAAAAAAATGGAGTTATGGATCAAGCGTGTTCTCATTGAATGGCAGAGCAGACTGGATGGGCTATTAGATTTCTCCAGTTTCCTCATTTTCCCTCCCCCCATCTTGTCTCAGTCAAATCCCTCGAACTCAGCACCACCTTCCTAACCTGCAATCTTCTTCCTGACCTCTCCGCCCCCACCCCCTCTCCGGACTATCATCCTCACCTCGACCTCCTTCCACCTATCGCATTTCCGACGCCCCTCCCCCAAGTCCCTCCTCCCTACCTTTTATCTTAGCCTGCTGGGCACACTCTCCTCATTCCTGAAGAAGGGCTCATGCCCGAAACGTCGATTCTCCTGCTCCTTGGATGCTGCCTGACCTGCTGTGCTTTTCCAGCAACACATTTTCAGCTCTGGATGGGCTATCTGGTCTGCTTCTTCTCCTATGTTATTGCCTTCTGCTTTTCATTTGGACAGTAATTTTCTCAATTTGTTTTAGGCCCATTAAGATGACCCACTCCCCCTACCCGAAACATGCAAATTGCGGAGTTCAAGAAAACCCAGCCAAGATTCAGGGAGTACTCCAACTTGGTCTGTTACAAGTTTCAGTGCAGATATAGTCAGTTTGCAAACTGAACTATCAAATAGACATTTTTGATGTTGTTATACACCGCTAGAGCAGGAAGAAGGCACGGTGGCTCAGTGGTTAGCACTGTTGCCTCACAGCGCCAGGGACCTGGGTTCGATACCAGCTTCGGGTGACTGTCTGTGTGGAGTTTGCACGTTCCCCCCGTGTCTGCGTGGGTTTCCTCCCACAGTCCAGAGGTGTGCAGGTTTGGGTGGATTGGCCATGCTAAATTGCCCATAGTGTCCAGGGATGTGCAGGTTAGGGTGGATTGGCCAGGCTAAAGTGCCCATAGTGTCCAGGGATGTGCAGGTTAGGGTGGATTGGCCAGGCTAAATTGCCTGTAGTGTCCAGGGATGTGCAGTTTCCGTTGGATTGGCCGTGCTAAATTGCCTGTAGTGTGCAGGCTAAGGTGGATTGGCTATGCTAAATTGCCTGTAGTGTCCAGGGGTGTGCAGGTTAGGGTGGATTGGCTATGGGAAAAGTAGGGTTATAGGGGTGATGGTGGGATATTCTTTGGAAGGTCAATATGGATTTGATGGGCTGTATCTATGGATCCTACACTGTAGGATACCATGATAATAACCTCCTGATCCCAGAAGTAGGGACACTACCACTGCACCCCATGGAGTCACTAACTCTTTCATCAGTTACCTGAGTGCATTGGTGTAAAATAATGTATGGAGCTAAGGCGACATATCTAAATTGCAAGCTCAAACTGGGACAAACCACAGTCACTATGATCTTTAAACATCCTGCCACAAGATAGCAGTGTCACTTAGTTGCACTTAGGCTGAGCATTTTGCTCGACCACATCAAGGGCCAGTCATTGCAATGGACCTGGAGTCGCAGGGAGGTCAGACCGGGTATGAACAGGCAGATTTCCTTCCCGAAAAAGGATAGCAGTCAATTGGATGAGTTTCTACAACAATTGACATTACTTTCCTGGTCACTATTACTCAGACTAGCATTCAGTTGCTAATGAATTACAATTGAATTTAAATTCTACCAGCTGCCATAGTGAATAGATTAGATTAGATTCCCTTCGGCCCAACCAGTCCACACCGACCCTCCGAAGAGTAACCCACCCAGACCCATTTCCCTCTGACTAATGCACCTAACATTATGGGCAATTTAGAGTGGCCAATTCACCCTGACCTGCACATCTTTGGACTGTGGGAGGAAACCAGAGCAAACCCACACAGACACAGGGAGAATGTGCAAACTCCACACAGACAGTTGCCCGAGGCTGGAATTGAACCCAGGTCTCTGGTACTGTGAGACAACACTGCTAGCCACTGAGCCACCTTGCTGCTAGAACACTAGCCCAAACTTGTGCATTACTAGTTTGGCTAGATTACCACTATCCCACTCCCAAAAAACACTGCATTGCCCTATATATACTAAATAATGTGGCTCACTGAACTACTTGTGGCACTGTGGTATTGTCCCTATCTCTGGGCTAGGAGGGCCATGTGCATGTCCTGTCTGTCCCAGACAGATTAACAATATACATATAATTCCTTCTCTCTCTTCTTTCTTAAGTCAGGGAACATCTATTAAAAAGAACAGCTTGCATTTATATAACACCTTTGGCATTGTAAAACCTCACACGTCACTTAAACCACAAGGATCTCAGGACAGCCACCCAACCGCATAAGAGATGGCACCGGCTAATCCCCTTACTGTAAGACTAAAGGTAAAGTCACCATAGTCCCGCTATCTCATTACAGGGAGATGCCTGGTACTCTAAACTGAGGATCACCGCGTCTCAGGCAAGGGGAGAGGTTGAAAGGGTAACCTCAGCCCGTGTGGGAATTGAACCCATCCAGGTGGTGTCACTCTGGATCGTAGCTGATTTAACTGACCCCAAACTGCAAGGCCACCTCGCCAATGTCAGCCCATGCCCTTACTGAAGTTTATAAAACCATGGGGGGCATGCTTAGCGTGACAAGCCAAGATCTTTTCCCTGGGGTAAGGGAGCCCAAAGCTAGAGTCAAAAATGTGGTGCTGGAAAAGCACAGCCTGTCAGGCAGCATCTGAGGAGCGGGAGAATCGACATTTCCTGCTCCTCGGATGCTGCCTGACCTGCTGCGCTTATCCAGCGCTACACTCGTCAGCTCTGATCTCCAGCATCTGCAGTCTTCACTTTCTCCTGAGTCCAAAACTAAGTTTGAGGTGAGAGGGGAAAGATTTAAAAGGGACCTAAGGAGCAACGTTTTCACACAGAGGGTGGTGCGTGTATGGAATGAGCTGCCAGAGGAAGTGGTGGAGGCCGGTACAATAACAACATTGAAAAAGTATCTGGATGGGGATATGAATAGGAAGGGTTATAGGGATATGGTTGAAACTTTCAGGGCCTGTGCCCGAAACGTCGAATCTCCTGTTCCCTGGATGCTGCCTGACCTGCTGTGCTGTTCCAGCAATAAAGTTTCAACCTTGATCTCCAGCATCTGCAGACCTCACTTTCTCCTTATAGGGATATGGGCCAAATGCTGGCAAATGGGACTAGATTAATTTAGGATACTGGTCGGCATGGACGTTTTGGATGAAGGGTCTGTTTCTGTGCTGTACATCTCTATGACTCTATGACCTTGCCTTGCTATAACACAATTGGAAGAGGTAGTTTGATGTGGAAGAAGAACATGGCAATTATTCAGAAAGAATCAATATAGCAATCATTTTGAGTTTTTACCCAAGCAACCTACTCTCAGAGAAGCTTATTTTTCCCTTTAATTGTGATGACGATCCCTCTGTCTTCTCTTGTTGACTCATGCATGGGTGCAGTCACTGACTGGCCCCTTCCTGAATTTTTATACCTCTGGTCCATGTCGAGAAAAGGCTAGTTTCCAGCTGCCAAACAGATTATCCTCACAACACTTTAAAATGTCTCCTCCATGTTCCAAAGGTAGTTTTGATTTCTTTCTGTAGTTTATTCACTTTTCCCAGAGTCCACACCCAGGCATAACCGAGCAAGCACAGTGAGCAGCAATGTTAAACAGACTCAAATAATCAAACAAGATTGGGGTGGGGGGGGGTGCTGGAAAAGCGCAGCAGGTCAGGTAGCATCCGAGGAGCAGGAAAATCGATGTTTCGGGCCAAAGCCCTTCATCAGGAATCCATGAAGGGCTTGTGCCCGAAACATTGATTTCCCTGCTCCTCAGATGCTGCCTGACCTGCTGCGCTTTTCCAGCACCGCTCTAATCTTGATTCTAATCTCCAGCGCCTGCAGTACCCACTTCCGCCTCAAATAATCAAACACCTGCTCAATCACGCAGCCTGAATCAAGGAGGGTAAATTGAACTCGAGTGTGAATGAGGGCTGCGGAGGTGCTGCACTGTCAGAGGCGTTTAAAATAACCTCTTTGGCTGCACACAAAAAAAAACTCTCACACATGGTTGAAGTCCAGCGATTTTTTCAACCGACATCAACCGACTCAACGCAAGAGCCTAATTACTCAAAGGGTATTGCATTGAGAAAAGCCTATTTGATAGAGATAATATGATGTTACAAATGGGGCGCGAGTGGATTTGAAAATCCCCCGAGTGAGTTCGGGAGATTGCTTTTATTTCAATCACTGCAGACTGGCTATTAATTTTAGGCAGAAGCAGTTTGAAACAGATAAAGCTTTGGGGAGCGTGCAGAACACTCAGATGGGTATTACATTCCTTTCTGTGTTAAAGCTGGTGCAGTCACGATGTGCTGAATGGTCTAATATTTACCTGAATGTATCGCCATCGAATTCACAATTCACGAGGCATTAATCAGCTTAACATCCCATTCTAACTCGATGTGCATGCCATTAAAGACAGAACTCTCTCTGCTGCAGAATTCAATGTCCTCACATTCAATGTACATCAAAGCACCTGAGAAGGAAAGGGAAGGGGTGAAATTAAATATTTGTTTGGGGGCGAGATAGGGTTGGGAGTGAGGGATTAAGAAATTAGGTTAGACTCCCTATAGTATGAAAACAGCCCCTTTGGCCCAACAAGTCCACCCTCTGAAGAGTAACCCACCCAGACCCATTCCCCTACCATATATTTACCCCTGACTAATGCATCTAATTATATGGGCAATTTAGCATGGCCAGTTCACCCTAACCTGCACACCTTTGGACTGTGGGAGGAAACCGGAGCACCCGGAGGAAACCCACGCAGACACGGGGAGAACGTGTAAACTCCACACAGACAGTCATCCAAGGGTGGAATCGAACCCAGGTACCCAGCGCTGTGAGGCCTCAGTGCTAACAACTGAGCCACCATGTCACCCCACAAGAGTGGGACCAAAGGAGAATAAAAAGCAAAAAAAGAGGACCGAGGCAGGGGGACAGTTAGCTGGCGGGTTGGTTGAGTTCCAATGCAGGATCACATCCAGTTCAATTCCCACACCTGAAGACCCTATTTCTCTCCACACTCCCCCCCTTCCCCGAAGCACGACAAAACTCAGGTTAAACTCGCCACCAGGAATTTTGCTGATGACAGACTATGGGGACTATCACAATTTTGCTTCAGTGCTGACATTATAAGTTTAATAAACCAATCTAATAAAAGGTTCCTACAATGCGGAAGCAGCCATTTATTCCACACCAACTCTCCAAAGAGCATCCCATCCAGACCCCTATCCTATCACCCACACTCCCCATGGCTAACACACATAGCCTACACAGCCCTGAACACTATGGACAATTTAGCATGGCCAATCTACCTTAACCTGCACATTTTTGGATTGTGGGAGGAAACCCACACAGACACAGGGAGAATGTGCAAACTCCACACAGACAGGTGCCCGAGGCTGGAATTGAACTTAGGTCCCTGGCACTGTGAGGCAGCATTGCCAATCACTGAGCCACTGTGCTCCCGCCCAGTGAATAGTGTCAAACTTCTTGAATTTCATTGGAGCCGCATCAGTCCAGGCAAGTCGAGACTATTTCTTCACACTCCTCAACTGCACCAAGTGGACGATGGACAGGCTTCGGGAAAGCAGGGGATGAGTTACTCGCTGCAATGTTTCTAGACTCTTACCCGAGCCAAGCGAGTGAAGAGAGATCCGGGAGAAATGGGAGGGAGAGGGTGCTGGAGAAAGAGAGGTTGGAGAGAAAGAGGGAGGGCCACAGAATGGGACACAAGTGGGTGGAAGATCGGTGAGGAAATCGAGAGAGAGTAAAGTGGAGGAAAGGTGAGGCTGACACATAGAAAGGGGAATGGAGAGGGAGTGTGAAGGGGTCTAAAAGCGAGAGTGGAGAGGATTCAATGGGGATTGAGAAGGGTAGATGGAGAGAGGTTGTTTCCCCTTGTGGGAGAGTGTAGGGCCAGAAGGACTTCATCTCAGAGTAAGGAGTCACCCAGTTAAGACAGAGATGATAAGGAAATACTTGTCTCAGAGAGAGCAGGGTGGACCTGTGGAACTCATTAGGGAGGGTCGTCAAAGATACTCAGGGCTGAGGTAGACGTTTTTAATCATTCAGGGAATCAAGAGCTGAGGGAAAGTGGAGGTAGACATTATTAGATCTCGTGGATGACAGAACAGATCTGATGGGCTGAATGGCCCAAGTCTGTTCTTACATCTTCTGGTCTTGTAGATGCAGAGAAGGGGCAGCATGGTGGCTCAGTGGTTAGCACTGCTGCCTTACAGCGCCGGGTTTGATCCCACCCTCAGGCGACTGTGTGGAGTTTGCACATTCTCCCCATGTCTGCGTGGGCTTCCTTGGAGGTGTTCCGGTTTCCTCCCATGTGCAGATTAGGGTGGATTGACCAAGCTAAACCCCCCCCCCATTGTGTCCAGAGATGTGCAGGCCAGGTGGATTGGGGAAATGTACAGTTACAGGGATAGGGTAGGGGGTTGTGTCTGGGGGGGGAGGGGGGGGGCGTGGAATTCTCTTCAGGGGTCCAATGTGGACTCGATGGGCTGAAAGGCCTGCTTCCATACTGTAGGGATTCTCTTCTATTCTAAGAGAGGAGGAAGCCATAAAGAAAAAGGGCAACAGAATGGAGGAGGGCTAAAAAGGGGCAGAGAGAATGAGGAGTAGAGGCACTCAAGGCTGGTAAAATAAAGAAGCTGGCAGGGAGAAAGAGTCTGGTGGATAGTTGCTGTACAGAAGGTGTCCAGAGATGTGAGGCGTGTTTAATAGGAGGTGTTACAGCTGACTGGGATACACAAGGGTTCAGAATCCAATGCTGATGTGGACTGACACTTGCCTGAAAACAGACACTGTGTGCTTGCCCGAGCTGAGCCTGCAGTGGTACCAAGGAGAGAGAAAATGCAGCACACACACAGCCCTTAAGTACAGGAGCATAGTCCCTCCTCTAAACTCTGTTTAAACCTTAACAGAATCGATCAAAACACCTGTTGTACAAGCCAGCCCCATCACTACCTTGTGTATATTATTTATCCAGCAATTATAACAATAATTATATGCAATAAAAAGGGAGCAAATCTTTTTTTTGGATATGATCCATATTCCAAAATAATAATTATCTTGATCAAAACAGGGATTGTGAAGAATTGCTGAAGACTGCTTATAGTGTGTGATTTAGCTAAGCATGGATCAGAGTTTTCACCTTCGCCCGCACCGTTGCATATCTGGGGTACTGCATGCTAACAGGAGTCCTTGCACTCCGCAAGATGAAGCCTAATTAATTTCCGGGAGAGGAGGGGGTGAGCTGGTGGAGAAAATTGCTGATTTATGTTTTCAGCTCAAGACTGCTTAAAGAGCTTAGAGTGATGTATTTACTTTCCTGGGCAGACAAAGATGCTGGAAGAATAATTAAGAGATTAGCATTTCCAATTGCCAACAACACAAATGCAAATTGAGCTCAGTATATTAAAAGGGAAGGCACCATCATTATTTTCCTTACCAGGATGATTGTACTATTGTGTTTTAATTTATAACTCCCCCTTGTTTTAATGAAGGTAACTCAGGCAGAAATAATTACTTCGTTGAAATATCTCACCAAACTCTATTACCAAGAAGTCAAGTGATACATGGGCATGTGATAAAGGAAAGACTTGCATTCCTGTAGTGCCTTTTGCATCCTTAGAAATGTTCTGAAATGTGTATTGGGACATTTGAAATATATGTGTAGATACATATGATGTGGAGGAGCTGGTGTTGGGCTGGGGTGGACAAGGTCAGACGTCATACGACACCAGGTTACAGTCCAACAGATTTATTTGAAATCACAAGCTTTCGGACCGCTACTCTATATAATATATATCCATAGGTATGGATATGTATACCCCTAACCCTGTCCTATGGATTAATATATATGGATTCACAGGGTAGAAACTGAAACGATTCTGTAAAGGAGCTACCCCAGTATTCTGCATCCTAACCTGAAGATTACATCGCTTCCAAACTGATTAATGGAATTGGAAAGGATTTGTCTTCAGATAGTGCCCTGTCTTCTCATGCCATCCCAAAAATGCTTCATCACCAATCGATTGCTAAGGACCTTTCTCTAACAGCATTGCCAGATCACATACAGCTAACGTTCTGAGAAGAATGTACATTTTTATAGCTACTACCCCATCCTCATGAAGCACTTCACAGCTGACAGGGTGCGTTTGAAGTGTGGCTGGCACTGTGAGGTAGCAAAGGCAGTGAGCAATTTTGGGCACTGAAAGCTTTCACACAATACTGACAAGGGCATCTGCTGTTCTGTCAGGATGTGGGTTGAGGGTTCAGTTTTGTTCGGGAGAACGGCCCCACTTTTTGGGAATGCCTAGTTACTGTGTGCACTGGAGGGTGGGGTGGTGGGGGTAGGGGTTACAGTATAGAATCCCTACAGTGAAGAAGCAGGCCATTCAGCCCTTCAGCGGGCCACACCAACCCTCTGGAGAGTATCCCACCCAAACCCACTCCCCTACCCTATCCCTGTAACCCTGCATTTCCCATGACCAATCCACCCAACCTGCGTTTCTTTGGACTGTGGGAGAAAACCAGCGCACCTGGAGAGAACCCGCGCACATGCAGGGATGTGCAAACTGCACACAGGCAGTCGGTCAATGTTGGAATCGAGCTCGGGTCCCTGGCGCTGTGAGGCAGCAGTGCTAACCACTGAGCCACCATGCTGCCCTGTAAATGCTCACCCACCTTTGGTCCCATGGTTACAGCCACAGCATCAGCCAGAGGATGAACACCATTCAGCATCATGGCCTGATCTGAATTTCACATCTTTGTCATAAGCTCATGTGAGACGAGATGCAAGTAGATGAGATGCGGAAAGCGGTTGGCAAACAGAGCGTTACTGATTTGTTTGCTCTGACACCAATCTGATCATCCCTCAACGCCCAGCCACCATAATGCCTCAAGCTCACGGCAACACCGCTGACAGTGCAGCACTGGTGGGAAGGGGGATCGGTCTCTGTTTTGTGTCATTTCTGAGAAAGTGTTGGGCTGAGTGGCCTCCCTCTGTGTTCCCATGGCTCTAACATGGCACACCGAGGTACAGCGTTAAACAGGAATCATTTTATTTTGCCTTTTAACCCAATGAGATGCTTCAGACCCTAGTCTCAGTGCAGTCGCCCCTTGCTATATTAATGCAGCAGGGTCTGATGCAGAAAACCAGCTGCAGCCTCTCGTGGGGGCATTGCAAAAGGAAAACCCATTAAATCTAACATTAATATGGCGAAGCTAGGTGGATTTGTTTTTTGGCGTTTAGGTCCTTCAGGCAGTAATAGGCAACCTCTCAAAACCCATCACCCAGAGCTGCTTATCATCTGTATTAAAGCAAAGGAAAGATATTCAGAGAGAATGAGCTATAAAAGCATTCAAATAAACCTTGGTCCGACAGAGTCCCACAGACTGGAGTCTGCACTCAGTGAGTTCCAGTTACTGCTGTGTTTTACAAACTGCAGACTCAGTGCGACATTTCAATCAGGATAACGCTGAGTTAAGAACTTGCACGGACTGCAGGCGAAAAGGAAACAGACGCCCAAACTTGCAAGCATTCGATCGATGTTTGTTCGGAGACGTTATCAGGTGCCTCAGGGCCAGGCAGGACCTGAACCTGGACCACCTAGCCTAGAGATAGGGGCACGCCCACAGAGCCACAAGAGCATTTCAAAATGCTTTTGTAATCAGCCATTTGAAACAAATGTGTGACTTGACCCCACGTGTCCTGTCTCAGAGGTAGGGTCACTACTGCTACGGTACCACAAGCATGCTTCTTAGACTTCTGCTTTCATCGGCTGTCATTATCCATACCAATCCCTCAATGTACTTTTCCAATCAACCCATTCAGAGACATTACTACACACCTCTAGGAGCAGGTGGCACTTGAGCCCACATCTCCTGACTCAGAGGTAGGGACACTACCACTGCACCAGAAGACCGCCCTTCTACTTTTTATTATTGCCCATTTGATTGAAAGCACTGGTTATCCGCAACAGAAAGATGTTGTGAGACTTGACAGGGTTCAGAAAAGATTTATAAGGATGTTGGAGGGTTTGAGCTACAGGGAGAGGCTGAATAGGCTGGGGCTGTTTTCCCTGGAGCGTCGGAGGCTGAGGGGTGACCTTATAGAGGTTTACAAAATCATGAGGAGCATGGATAGGAAAAATAGACAAAGTCTTTTCCCTGGGGTGGGGGAGTCCAGAATTAGAGGGCATAGGTTTAGGGTGAGAGGGGAAAGATATAAAAGAGACCTAAGGGGCAACTTTTTCACACAGAGGGTGGTGCGTGTATGGAATGAGCTGCCAGAGGAAGTGGTGGAGGCTGGTACAATTGCAAAATTTAAAAAGAGTCCAGATGGGTATAGGAATAGGGAGGGTTTGGAGGGATATGGGCCAGGAGCTGGCAAGTGGGACTAGATTGGGTTGGGATATCTGGTCGGCATGGACGGGTTGGACCGAAGGGTCTGTTTCCGTGCTGTACATCTTATGACTATATGGCTCTAAGTGAATTAAAGAATGATACTAAACAGTGCCAAAGGAGACCATTCAGCCCATCAAACCCATGCCATCTCCATACAAGAACAATTCAGTCCGATTCACCCCGTCTTTTCCCTGTGGCTTTGTAAATCTTGCTTTTCTCCCGTTTTTCAGGTTAATCCAATTCCCTTTTTCAAAAGCCAGGATGGAATCTGCCACTCTAACCCCGGAGAATTGCAAGCCAGATTGCGACTCCTCACTGAACTCAACAATGAGATTCCTAATCTCCATTTAGGCTCATTCCAAGTTACCTTAAAACCTGTCTCAGTGGTTGGCAATAAGTCACACAAAATGTGCTATTAATTAAACAAAAAGAACTCCCCAGGATCCCAACCTCTCATCAAAGAGAGATGACTGGTGGTGGTTTAATCTGAGGGTCACCACTCCTCAGATGAGACTGAGATGTTCCTAGTAACCTCAGCCAGTACAAGCAATGAACCTGCAATGTTGGCATCACTCTGCACTGTAAGCCAGCTATCCAGCTAAATGAGCTAACCAATACCCCTCAAACTGGGGTTGAAGTAGAGCACAAGGCATTTTCCTTGCATTGTGAGTTTATTGTTTAGAAGGCTTGCCTTCATAGCATAGTCTTAGAGTCATAGAATCGTAGAAATGGACAGCACAGAAACAGACCCTTTGGTCCAACCCGTCCATGTCGACCAGATATCCTAAACTAATCTAGTCCCATTTGCCAGCACTTGGCCCATATCCCTCTAAACCCTTTTAAATGTTGTAACTGCACCAGCCTCCACCACTTCCTCTGGCAGCTCATTCCATACATGTACCACCCTCTGTGAAAACGTTGCCCCGTAGGTCCCTTTTAAATTATTTCCCCTCTCACCCTAAACGTATGCCCTCTAGTTCTGGACATCCCTCAGCCCAGGGAAAAGATCTTGTCTATTTGCCCTATCCATGCCCCTCATGATTTTATAAACCCATGGGTAAGATCACCCCTCAGCCTCCAATCTCCAGATTAATCAACCTCTCCCTGTAGCTCCAGTCCTTTGAGCATAGGAGGTGGGTTGTTATGTTGAGCACGTACAGGGCATTATTGAGGTCTCTTCTGGAGTACTGTGTCCAGTTCTGGTCGCCCTGTTATAGGAAGGATAGTATTAAACTGGAGAGGGTTCAGAAGAGATTTACCAGGATGTTATTGGGAATGGAAAATTTGAATTATAAGGAGGGGTTGGAAAGGCTGACGCTTTTTTCACTGAGAGTTTGAGGGGTGACTTTATAGAGGTTTGTAAAAACATGAGGGGTATAGGTAAGGTGAATGGCAGGTATCTTTTCCCTCGGGTGGTGGATTGCAAGACTAGGGGGGCATATTTTTCAGGTGAGAGGAAAAAGAATATAAAAAGACACTAGGGCAATTTTCTTTACACAGAGAGTGAGATAAACTTCCAGAGGAAGTGGTGGGTGCAAGTACAGTTACAGCATTTAAAAGACACTTGCATAAGTTCATGAATTAGAAATGTTTGGAGGGATATTGGCCAGAAGCAGGCAGAGGGGAAGGGCAAAGGGACCAGATCGTTTCCCTGGGGTGGGGGAGTCCAGAACTAGAGGGCATAGGTTTAGGGTGAGAGGGGGAAGATTTAAAAGAGACCTAAGGGGCAACTTTTTCACACAGAGGGTGGTGCGTGTATGGAATGAGCTGCCAGAGGAAGTGGTGGAGGCTGGTACAATTGCAACATTTAAAAGGCATCTGGATGGGTAAATGAATAGGAAGGGTTGGAGGGATATGGGCCGGGTGCTGGCAAATGGGACTAGATTAATTTAGGATATCTGGTCGGCATGGACGAGTTGAACTGAAGGGTCTGTTTTCATCTTTAAGACTCTATGAACGAGCCGAGATCTCAGGTGTACACGCTTCTGAATGGCCTTGGCAGGCTGGATGCTCAGAGGCTGGGAAATATGGAATTGGAGGACACTGTTCCAGGATACAGGAGGGACAATCACTTCGGGCTGAAGTGAAGAGGAAGTTCGATTCTGAAAGAAATGTGAACCTTTGGAATTCTCACCCCCAGAGGATTGCAATCACTCATTACCTATTTATGGCAGGGATAAAGCAATTTTCAGTCCCTCAGGAAATTGAGGAATTTGGGGAGCAAGGCAGGTAAGCCAAGTAGAAGGCCAATATTAGACATGATGACAGACCGGGGCGGGGGGGGGGGGGGGGGGGGGGGGGGGGGGGGGGAGGTAAGCCTCCTCCTATTTTGAAGTTCAACACGGGTAGCAAAAAGTTCCTGTCACTGGCAACCTCCCATAAATCATACAGCCTCCCCATTCTACACTGGAGGTCAGTGGCTCATTAGATTGAGTGCTCTCTATGTTAAACGAGACATAAAAGGTTTGTTAAAGTGCACAGCGACCCTGAGGAAGGAAGTGAGGGCGAGTTGTTGTTTTTTTTATAACTTGTCACACAGCCTGTGTTATCTGTGTTTTGGAGCTCTCTGTCACTTTTGTTGACATGGGTCCAGGGGCTTTCATGTTATTTATACAAAGTTTACCCATTGTTGGAGGGGGGCAGGTGAGCAGGCATTTCTGGAGTGATCTAGGATTCAGCTGTTGGAAAGCCAGGAGAGAAAAAAGGTGCTGAGTAATCTAAAGGTGACAGCTTATGATTCAAGTAGGTGGGAGCAGAATACGGGAGGGTTGTTCTCTCCATCTGTCTGTCATTAAGAGGCAGGCAATGCTGGTATAACACAGTTACTACAGAGATTCCCCCCTTGAACTACTGGTAAAGACCCTTCTCTATCAGGCTCTTGACTACCAATCTTTCTGCATTCCATCGCTTTCTCACCGTCATTAACACCCCCCTGCCTTCAGCATCCTGTGTTCTACCTTCGGGAACTCCTAGCCTGCCTCTCTCTCCTCCATTGATCGTGGGTTTGGTAGAAACATTGAGCAATCTCAAAGAGCATCCATAAAAGGAAGGGCCACAGAAACCCAACCGCGTGGATAAAGTCATCTAAGATGATGTAACAATCACAGGGAAATCGAATTGAATCCCCACAGTGTGGAAGCAGGCCATTCAGCCCATCAGATCCACACTGGCCCTCTGAACAGCACCCCCCCCCCCCACTCTTTTCCTATCCCTGCTCGTCCACCTAGCCTGCATATCCTTGGACATTATGGGGCAATTTAACACGGCCAATCCACCCTCACCTGCACATCTTTGGACTGTGGGAGGGAACCGGAGGAAACCCACTAAGACATGGCCGGGGGTTGGGGGGAATGTTTAAACTTCACACAGACAGTCGCCTGAGGGTGGAATTGAACCCGGGTCCCTGGCGCTGTGAGGCTAACCACTGAGCCACTGTGGGTCCTTTAGCAACCGCTCACCACAAGAGAAAAACATAGCAATTGGCAAGGCAGAATATTGATGGCAAAGACAATCGATGTAAGTCCATTAAAATATTTGGCTGCCATGGTCCATTGGGCCATATTTGCAGTTAAAGTGGTGACCTCCCTGCTCTACTGACAGATGCAAACCCATCAATCCCAGCAACTGCTCAAACCCAACGTGGAAAAATGGCTGTCAAACACAATCACTCCCTTTTTCCAACCCCAAGGATAAATCTTTTCTCCTTGCTCAGGTAAAAGTGACAAAATTTGGCCCCTGAACTATATTTCTCTTCATTGCCTATGAGGCTTTCGAATTGGCCCTAGAAGTGAAAGACAAAAGTCCCCATTGCCTTTGCATCCCACAGTCCAAAGATGTGCAGGTGAGGGTGGATTGGCCGTGTTAAATTGCCCCATAATGTCCAAGGATATGCAGGCTAGGTGGACGAGCAGGGATAGGAAAAGGGTGGGGGGGTTGGGATGCTGTTCAGAGGGCCAGTGTGGATCTGATGGGCTGAATGGCCTGCTTCCACACTGTGGGGATTCAATTCGATTTCCCTGTGATTGTTACATCATCTTAGATGACTTTATCCACGCGTTTGGCTTTCTGTGGCCCTTCCTTTTATGGGGATATGGGTATCGCTGGCAAGGCCAACATTTATTGGGAGAAAGTGAGGACTGCAGATGCTGGAGATCAGAGTCAAAACGCAGGGTGCTGGAAAAGCACAGCGGGTCAGGCAGCATCCGAAGAGCAGGAGAGTCAACGTTTCAGGCAAGAAATCGGCATTTATTATCCATCCTTAATGGATGTTTCCCCTCATGGGGGAGTTTAGGACCAGACGGTATGAAGGGGTACCAATTTAAGACTGGGGGATTTCCTCTCTCAGAGGGTAATGGGTCTTTGGAACTCCTTGCCGCAGACAGCTGTGGGAAGTCAGAGTGTTTGTGCATATTTAAGGCTGAGGTAGATTCTTGATCCGTCGAGTGATGAAGGGTTACAGCTACAGGAAAGTTGGATCAGCCATGATCCTATTGAATGGCAGAGCAGGTTCGATGGGCTGAATGGCCAACCCTAGTTCCTATCTCTGATGGTGTTATGACCTAACTGTCCTTGGGAAGGATGTGGTGAGCAGTCTTCTTGACCCGTTAATGTTAATACACCCACAACGCTCTTAGGAAGCAAGTTTCATGTTTTTGACTCAGTGGCTGGGAAGGAATGGCAATTTGGTTCCAAGTCAGGTTGCTGTACAGCTTGAAATTGCGAGTGATTTGTATTCCCATGTCCTTCGCAGTGGGCGAGGTCACAGGTTTGGAAGGTGTGCAGAGGCTTCATGAGTTGCTGCAGTGCATCTCGTAGATGGTACACACTGCTGCTAGTGACAATGGTGGAGGGAGTCAAAAGGTCTGGCACTGCAAAGCACAGCAGACCAGGCAGTATCCCAGGAGCAGGAGTATCGACGTTTCGGGCATAAGCCCTTCATCAGGAATGTGGGGGGGGAGGGGATGACAGATAAATAGGAGGGTGGCTGACCACTTCAACACCCCCTTCACTCACCCAAGGAAATGCAAGTCCTGGGCCTCCTCCACCGCCAACTGGAGGAAGAACCTCTCATCTTCCACCTTGGGACCCTTCAACCACACGGCATCAACATTGACTTCAGCAATTTCCAAATCTCTCCGTTCCCCAACCTCATCCCAGATCCAACCCTCCGACTCGGCACTGCCCTCTTGACCTGTCCATCTTCCTTCCCACCTATCTGCTCCACCCTCCCCATCCACCATTACACTATTAATCTCTCAGCTTTTCCAGAGTCACATTTATTGACTCTGACTCTCCAACCTCTGCAGTCCTCACTCTCTCCTCGTGGTGGAGAGAGTACCAATGAAGCAGGGCTGCTTTGTCATAGAACACCTTCAGTGTGGAAGCAGGCCATTCAGCCCATTTAGTTCATACCAACCCTCTGAAGAGGGACCCACCCTATCCCCGTAACCTCACGTTTGTCATGGCTAATCCACCCTAACCTGCATAACTGTGGGAGGAAACCGGAGCACCCGGAGGAAACCTAAGCAGACACGGGGAGAATGTGCAAACTCTCCACACAGACAGTCGCCCGAGGCTGGAATCGAACCCGGGTCCCTGAAGCTGTGAGGCAGCAGTGTCAACCACTGAGCCACCGTGCCACCCAGTGGATAGCATCAAACATCTTGAATTTCTTTGGGCCACATTAGTCCAGGCAAGTCGAGACTATTTCTTCACACCCCTCAACTGTACCAAGTGGATGGTGAACAGGCTTTGGGAAAGCAGGGGATGAGTTACTCGCTGTATGTGCATGTAACCACACTGTCTCCATAGAGGGTCAATCAGTTGGTCTGCGATGCATGAGTTCAATTCCTGCACTGGCTGAGGATACCACAAAGGATTGCATTTCTTAACCTCACCCCTCAGGTTAAGCTGCCCCTGCTGTTTCTCTCTCATGAGACATGGGTGACTTTACCTTTACCACTCATATGACTCTCAGCACCTAGGACACAGTAAGCACTGCAGAGTTAGAGTAGATAGAGAGTGGAGTTGGAAAAAGCACAGCAGGTCAAGTAGCATCAGAGGAGGAGAGTTACAGTTATTCGCATGGCTAGTCCAATTTAATTTCTGCTCAAAGGTAATTTCACCCCACCCCTCCCCCCCCCCCCCCCCCTTCACCCCAGGATGCTGTGGTTCAGCAATGGTAACGCTTTTGAACATGAAGAGGATGCTCTCTTGTCAGAGATGGTCACTGTTTGGAATGTGCGTAGCATCAAGCTTATCTGTCACTGTTCAAGACAAACATGAATGTTCTTGCTCTTCAGTGCCCCCAACTGGAGAGCATATGTACATGCTGATCAGAACAAATTAGGAATGCACCACTCCCTCAGTCCAAGACCTCATGGTTTTCCCACAAGGTTTCCTCACCGCCAAATACGTGCTTGAGGAGAGTAACCAAGGGGAGGAAATTAGGACCTTGGGGATTCCAATATGAAAATTGCGGGGTGGAATTATTTTCCACAGTGACTTCAGCAGAAGACCTGTGGAACCTTATGGGCAATGGTCACTACAGCCAGAGGGACACCTTGGGGTCAGTGTTATGGACCAGGCCAGACCCCCTCAAAACATTTCAAGAAAGTAGCCCAGATCCTAACTGTGTTAATTGTTTTAAGCAGGTGTAAAGCGGATATTCCAGGAGCGATGCAGCTGGTCAAACTATTTTGTTTTAAATAAAACAGAATTTATTTGCAAGATTATCGAATGAAACACAAACAAAAAGAGAATAGATTACCAAATAGCTTAAATTATTCCAAGACCCAACAGACTATTCCCACTTAGTGATCATGTTCCAAATGCTTGCAACAATCCTCATAAACACCCCCTTGGGTTGATTAAATTGATTGTTTTGATTAAAAGGAATTCCGTTTAAAATGAGTGGGGCTGTCCCTTTATACTTCAGCAGTTCAAGAAGATAGGTCAGTCCCACCTTCTTCAGGTTAATCAGAGATTATACTGCACGAGAGGGAAAATCAAACCCAAGGTCTTACAGGAGAGAAGGCGGAGAGAGGGGGAGGATGAGAATGGACTGGCTTCTTTGGGTCCAACAGCTTCACAACTCACTGCCTGCTTTCAGTGAATAGCCAGACCAAACCAAACCAGAGAAAAGCTGAGCAGGGAGAACTGGCCACTCCCCTCTCATTGCACATTTTTTAAAACTTGAAAGCCTTTTTTCCTTAGGCAGTATCTGTAAGCTATAATCAAGTTGGCCCTAAAACCCTTCAAACTTAGACTTTTCAGAGTCTGTGTCTTTTACAATCTCTCTGAAAAAAATAACAGCCAAGGTCTTTTCCCTGGGGCGGGGGAGTCCAGAGCTAGAGGGCATAGGTTTTGGTTAAGAGGGGAAAGGTACGAAAGAGACCTAAGGGACAACTTTTACATGAGAAGGGCTCTCTTTCCTTTCTAGGATTCTTTTCATATTTGCACTCCGATGTGTTTCAAATTTTCAACGAATAAACATGACAGGGCAGCAATTTTGAACACGAGCGTTAGTTAAATTGATTGTCTTGATTCAAGGGAATTCTGTTTGAAATGAGTGGGGCTGTCCCTCCATACTTCAGCAGTTTAAGAGGGTAGTTCAGCCCCACCTTCTCCAGGGTAATCAGGGGTTACATCACATCCACAACTTTTCCAAAAAAAAAGTCTTATGTACAAATAGGTAAAAACTTGAAGTTTGGTTAATCCAGTCAAATATGCAAAAAATAATTAATCAAAATTGTCTAGACTGCAATCTGTAAGTAACCCAATTTTAAGTAACTAAAAATGAAATCATTATGGCAAACATTTGCTCATTTTTGAGTCAATTTCTTAGCAAATAAGAATGTATAAATTTCAAATAGAACTTTCGCATTAGTGACCTCCAGTCCAAGTGATCTCGCTTAATTTTAAAAACCTCCTCAAATGCACATAAATGGGCACATTTGGTGGAAACTCGCAATAATGATTAATGTGAACTGTGGGCCTCACCAGTTAGGTGGGCACAGCTGGCATCCAGAAAACTGGAGCAGAAGATCAGGGAAACTTGATTTGCATTGGAGTCAATTTGCACATGAATTTCTGTGATTTATGGCACCGGTTTGGGTCAATTGGGTCCAGGCGGAGCATTAAGAGAAAGCGAAAGTCAGGGAGTGTTTTATGAAAGAGCTGCTCATACCATAACAACCGAGGAAGAATATTGCAATGTGCTATACCTGCCCGGTGGAGGACTCCATGTATTAGCCCACATCCCTGTATTTCACAAACTGGTGCCCTCTGGAACTGAACCTTTGTTTAGCTCTATTGAGGATACTGTTATTATCTCAGCTGGTGATATTACTGAATAAGTCAGATTCCAGACATGAACCTGGCTTGATAGATCATAATGTATTCCAACCACAAGCGTATAATGCTGCAGATTTTGTTTTAAAAATAAAACAGAAGGTTTTTTTTACAAAAAAAAATATAATATAACTCAAATTATCTACTTATAATACAACTTCAAAGATCTTAAATACGCAGTATAATCAAAACATTCCTTTATGGAGTCATAGAGTCATAGAGATGTTCAGCATAGAAACAGACCACTTGGTCCAACTTGTCCATGCTGACTAGATATCCCAATCTAATCTAGTCCCATTGGCCAGCAGTTGGCCCATATCCCTCTAATCTCTTCATATTGTACCAGCCTCCACCACTTCCTCTGGCAGCTCATTCCATACACTCACCACCCTCTGCATGAAAACGTTGCCCATTAGGTCCCTTTTAAATCTTTACCCCTCCCACCCTAAACCTATGTCTTCTAGTTCTGGACTCCCCCCACCCCAGGGAATGGAACTTAGTTTTGCACGTTATCCATGCTCCTCATGATCTTATAAACTTCTGTAAGGTCACCCCTCAGCCTCCGATGCTCCAGGGAAAACAGCCCCAGCCTGTTCAGCCTCTCCCTATAGCTCAAATCCTCCTATCCTGGCAACATCCTTGTAAATCTTTTCTGAACCCTTTCACAACATCTTTCCAATAGGACAGAGATCAGAATTGCACGCAATATTCCAACAGTGGCCTAACCAATGTCCTGTACAGCCGCAACATGACCTCCCAACTCCTGTACTCAATACTCTGACCAATAAAAGCAAGCATACCAAACACTGCCTTCAACCTTGAAAAGAAACAGAACAGTTCTTGTATTTTACTCAAATCACCACTCCTGGTACAGTTTCCAAAACATGCTTCATTTAATACTCACACCAGAATCCTTGTACCTAACATCTGGGTATGTTTACGTCACCTGTATGTACTTTTAACCCCTGGACTGGAACTGCAATTGTTTTTTTCCTGATGTTAACATGCACTTGAGCTTCACTGTACTCACCTTTAAGAATGACTTCTTGGGGAATTTATCCCAACACTTCTGGTTCGCTCCAAGGTGATTTAATTCACTGCCTTTATCATTCTCTTCTCAGGGCATTGCTCTGTACAGCCATCCTGTTCCAAAGTCTTCACAGGGCTAACAGTACCCAAAGTTAAAGTGAAACAAAAAGTCTGTCAGTTATGCACATTTCTCTTAAGCGTATGCAAAATAAGAATCCAGAACTGTCTAAGAAACCCCTGAGGTCCCATTATGGACTTCGCTGAGACACAAAGTAATCAAAAATAAACAAATGCTCAAGCATTTGATTAAGTTCCCTCATAGTAGGCTGGTCCTGAAGATTACGTCACA
Organism: Chiloscyllium plagiosum; assembly: GCF_004010195.1. Lineage (NCBI taxonomy): Eukaryota > Metazoa > Chordata > Chondrichthyes > Orectolobiformes > Hemiscylliidae > Chiloscyllium > Chiloscyllium plagiosum. Next base: position 98,663,290 of record NC_057717.1, on the reverse strand, counting down.
TGGAATCCACCATGAGTTGGTCAGCTGATTAGAAAATTGGCTTGGTCATAGAAGATAGAGGGTGGATGAAGAGGGCTGTTTTTGTAACTGCAGGTCGATGACCAGAGGTGTTCTGCAGTGGTTTATATAAAGGATTTGGATGAAAATCCAAATGGTTTGTTAGTACGTTTGCAGAAGCTGTGAAATTTAGTAGCATTATGGACAATGAAGAACGTTGTCAAAAGTTACAGCAAGATATAGATCTGTGGAGAAATGGCAGATGGAATTTAATCTGAAGAAATGAGAGGTGATGCATTCTGGGAGGTCAAATGCAAGAGGAAAGTATACAGTAAGTGGCAGGACACACATTGATACACTAAGAGGACTTTGGGGTGCAAGTTCATACCTCCCTGAATGGGGGCACCACAAGTGGATAAGGTGGCAAAGAAGGCATACAGCGCGCTGGCCTTCATCAGGCAGGGCATTGAGTATAAATGTTGGCAAGTCATGTTGCAGCTGTATAAAACTTTAGTGAGGCCACATTTGGAGTATTGTGTGCAGTTCTGGTCACCACACTATAGGAAGGATGTGGATGTTTTGGAAAGGGTGCAGAAGAGGTTTACCAGGATGTTGCCCGGTTTGGAGTGTATTAGTTATAAGGAGAGGTTGGGCAAACTTGGATTGTTTACCAGGATGTTGACTGGATTGGAGTGTATTAGTTATAAGGAAAGGTTCGATTGTTTTTGCTGAAGAGCAACCTGATAGAAGTTTATAAAATTATGAGAGGCCTGGGGAGTCTTTTATCATGAGTAGAAATGCCAAATAATGGAGGTATAGGTTTATAGTGAGAGGGGAAACGTTTCAAAGAGATATGCGAGGCAAGTATTGTACGCAGAGATTGGTGACTACCTGGAAATGCTGAGAGAAGCAAATAGTCATAGTGTTTAAGAAGAATTTAGACAGACACATGAACAGGCAGGGCATAGAGATTTATGAACCATGCGCATTAGTATAGAATGGCATCATGGTTAGCACAGACATGGTGGGCCGAAGGGCCTGTTGCTGGGCTGTATGGTTCTATGTTCTAAAAGTCGATGTGGTGCAATGGTAGCATCCCTATCCTTGGCCCAGGAGTCCTGAGTTCAAGTCCCACCTGCTCCACAGGTGTGTAATAACATCTCTGAACAGGTTGACTGGAAAACTAAGTTAAGTTTAAAAAAAGACAATTAGTGCACAGAGCCATTCATGCCAGAACCAGCCTTCAAATACTGTTTATAAAAGAAATCGTCATGATTACAGGAATACTGACATGTTAACTATTAACTTCAGATACACAGAAAAGGAAAACCTATTGGTTACTAACCCAGAAACCCAGATCCAAACTCACACCAAATAACATCAAACATTATGCATATAAATCCAACCATCTTTCAAAATAATACCAACTCTTTCATCTGAGTGGCACGCTGGCTCAGTGGCTAGCACTGCTGCCTCACGACACCAGGGACCCAGGTTCAATTCTAGCCTCGGGGCGACTGTCTATATGAAGTTTGCACCTTGTCTGTGTGGGTTTCCTTCAGGTATTCCGGTTTCCTCCCACAATCCAAAGATGTGCAGGTCAGGGTGGGTTAGCTGTGGGGAATGATGGGATGGGTTCGGGCTCGTCTGGGATGCCATTTGGAGGGTCGGTGTGGCCTGCTTCCACACTGTAGGGATTCTCTGATCTGCCTGTTAGACCCAAGATTGGATCCATTAGGGGGTAGATTGGCTGGGTAGCTGGTTCGTGATGCCAACAGCATGGCTTCAGCATGCCAACAGCATTCCAGCAGTGATCATCATGAAGCTCCTGTCTTTTTAACCTTACCCTAACCTGAGGTGTGGTGACCCTCAGTTTAAACCATTGTCATTCCCGAATGAGAGCTCTCCTAGGACTATAGCAACTTCACCAGTTGATAAACAAGTCTAGTGCCCCTGCAATCCATGCCTGTTTCTAATAATTCACTGTACATGTAAATGTTGAAAGTTGCTCTAATCTTGCATTTCACTGACCTGGACCTCTGTCCTCTTCAACCTACAGATGTCACCCGGTCAAATTGCTCAGATTTATTTATTCTATTCTGCAACAAGACTTTTATTAGCACTCAATGACGTATCTTTCAGTGTGGGGTTGACCCCACAGCTAATAAGGGGATGAGCATGCACTTAGTATGGTTTTGGATGAGCTGCTGTGAGTGAGAGGTGACACATGAACATTCTGACAGCGAATAGGGACTTTCATGAGAAATAAGAGTCTTTGATCCAACTGATGAAGAGGTAGCAAGACCCGAATCTTGCTGTCTCTCCATGGATGCTGCCTGACCTACTGTGATTTCCAGCATTTCTCGTTTACTTCACAGAGATTAGATTCCCTACAGTGTGGAAGCAGGCCATTCAGCCCAACAAGGCCACACTGACCCTCCGTAAGAGTAACATACCCAGACACATTACCCTACCCTATATTTACCCCAGACTAATACACCTAACACTATTAGCAATTTCCCATGGCCAAACTGCCTGACCTGCACATCTTTGGGCTGTGGGAGGAAACCGGGGCACCCGGAGGAAACCCAAGCAGATACGGGGAGAATGTGCAAACTCCACACAGACAGTCGCCCGAGGCTGGAATCGAACCCAGGTCCCTGACGCTGTGAGGCAGCAGTGCTAACCACTGAGCCAACGATCATGACTGTTTTGAAGGCAGACTTGGTGCCATTTGCTTGCCTATCCTTCATAACAAGCATTGACAACCCAGAAATGTCTGCCATTGATTAGATCATGGCATTGCTGGCTAGGCCAGCATTCATTGCCCATGGAGCAGTTAAGTCAGCCACATTACTGTGGCTCTGGAGTCATGCATTGGGTAGACCAAATAAAGTCAACAAGCTTCCCTGCTTAATGAGCATGAGGGAACCAGATGGACCTGCGTAACAAGCTGAGATGTGCGGGTTAGCTGGATTGGCCATGCTAAATTGTCCCGTAGTGTCCAGGGATGTACAGTTAGCCACGGGAAATGTGGGGGCTCAGGGATAAGGCGAGGAGTGGGTCTGGCTGGGATGTTCTTCCTCCCTGAAAACTGCATTCGTTGAGTGAGCAGCTCCCCCAGCAAGGCAGAAGTGGGTACTGCAGATGCCGGAGATTAGAGTCAAGATTAGAGTGGTGCTGGAAAAGCACAGCAGGTCAGGCAGCACCCGAGGAGCAGGAAAACTGACGTTTCAGGCAAAAGCTCTTTATCAGGAATCTGCTCCCTCAGCTCCTTCAGCAATTCTAAAGGAACACAGATTGACCAGCAATCAGTCCCCTCAACGTACCACTACAGACCAGTCTGGGTGCATTATGATCGCCACATTTGAGGGTTGGTGTAGTCTTGATGGGCCAAATGGGCTCGATCTGCACTGTAGGGATTCTACAATTCTATAATCATGACGGGCAAAGGTAATGGCCTTTCCCCTGGGGTGGGGGAGTTCAAACCTAGGGAGCATATTCCGAAGGCGAGAGGGGAAAGATTTAGAAAGGATATGAGAGGGGCAACCATTTTACTCAGAGAGTGGGAGGTGTGGTGCAGAAGGAGAAAGCAGTGGATGCAGATACAGTTACAAGACATTTAAAAGACATTTGGATAAGTTCATGAATAAGAAATGCTTGGAGGGCCAGGAGCAGGCAGGGGGGACTAATTTAATTTGGGATTATGGTCGGTTGGACCAAAGGGTCTGTTTCCGTGACCATGAGGCTAATGCTTTTAATTCCAGTTTTTTTTTGTATATGGTAAGTGTAAATTTCACCATCTGGCACGGTGGGATTTGAACCGAGAGTGTTACCACCGCCACAACAGCTCAGTCTTGAATATAATCAGTGACCTTCTCAGGGGAGAAGAATTCCGAATGACGCCAGGGGTGAAAAGAAGTCTCCAGATCAGAGCATTCCCAGATTTGTACCATAGGTTGTGAATGAACAGCAGGAACTGGGGACTATGGACAGGGCTGGAAGCTGCTGAGGAACGACAAAATCTGGCTGTTGGAATACGCAATTTGGATTGGCAGAGGACGCGCAAGGATGTATTGTACAAAGCCATAGCTATGTGTTTGCCTGCTTTTAGCCTCAGCTGGCCCTGGAATAAATAACTTAATGGAAAATGTGTATCCCTTAGGAAGACAAAGCCACGCAAACTCCACCGAGAACTTTCCCTCAGCAGTTGCCACGCCTCAGATGCTGAGGCGCAGTGGTTGCCGGGCAACATTCTAATGTTGCAACCGATGTTCGGCTCACCACTTTCTACTTTAACCCCTTCTTTCCTAAGATATTTTGGAATATTCCTTCTGAGAGACCAAAGGCAGAAGGTGGAGTTTGTATTCTTGACCGAAAAACTGCATACATTTCTGGAAGAGCTTAAGCCCGAAACGTCGACTCTCCCGTTCCTCGGATGGCGCCTGTCCAGCTGTGCTTTTCCAGCACCACGGTTTTGACTCTGATCTCCGGCACCTGCTGTCCTCGCTTTCTCCTTAAATACGTTGAGTAGGTAGCCCGTCCAGCAATTCTAAAGGAACCCAGACCGGCCAGCGGTCAGTCCCCTCAACGCACCGCGACGGAACAGCCTACAGTCACCGTATCTGAGAGTTTGAAGAGGAATAGTAAAACGTGAAGAACGATGACTTCAGAAAGAGCGACAACTTTCATTCTCAAAGTCCCAACAGAAATCCGCCATTAAGTGGTTGGCGTCAGAACATTCTGTTATTTTAAACTATCATTCGTTAGTTTAGGCACAAGATGGTCTTTTCCCTGGGTTAGGGGAGTCTGAAACTAGAGGGCATAGGTTTAAGGTGAGGGGGAAAGATTTATAAAAGGCCTAAGGAGCAACATTTTCATGCAGAGGGTGGTGCGTGTATGGAATGAGCTGCCAGAGGAAGTGGTGGAGGCTGGTACAATTGCAACATTTAAAAGACATTTGGATGGATATATGAATAGGAAGGGTTTGGAGGGATATGGGCCAAGTGCTGGCAAATGGGGCTCGATTCATTTAGGATATCTGGTTGACATGAACAAGTTGGACTGAAGGGTGTGTTTCCTCACTGTAGCTCTGCCCTGCTACCCTGATGCACTTTGCATGATACAGTCTGCCTGAAGAGCATGCAAAATGAAACTTTTCACTGTACCTCGGTACATGGGACAACCATAAATTGAACTGAAATGCTGCAAGTGTTAACAAGGAGGTGGATTTTTGAAACCTTGGGGATTTGAGGAGTTGGCATGAAAGAGGAGTTGAGATCTAGGGTAGAGCAGTCGTGATCTTATAGGGGTAGGCTTGATGGACTGAAAGGCCTCCGCCTGTTTATTATGACGGAGCAGTGCATGAGGCTGAGTGTCTTATTCTAGATGAATGTCAAATCAATGGCACCTTTAACCTTGCAGGTGGACAGGTCAGATCCCATGACACACGTTATATGAATAGCAGGGATAGATATCCCTGACAATACTTAGACTGCTGAACAGACATCAGTAACATTGGTCATTATTATGGAGCAGCTTGTGGGTGATGTCTGTGTACACATTCTCCACCAAGTGTCATAGAGTCATACAGTACAACAGAGTCCCTTCGGCCCTTCCACACCGATTATTTAGGCAATATGGAAAAAAATGTACGGAGGCCACTCTCCCCATTGAGTCTGTGCTAGCCGATAATTGAGCCACCCAGCCTCGTCTTTCTGACACTTAATCCGATTAGGATACCGGATGTCTGGTTATGTACCTGCTCACCATGCATTGCATTGACAGATGAGATTTTCCCCTGTGATACAGTTTTAATCATCAGTTAATTAAGAGAATCAGAGAACATACACTACAGAGGAGTACCTTCGGCCCATTGAGTCTACACTACTCTCAATCCACACTGACCCCACTTCCCACATTTGGCTCATAGCTTTGACTATTGCAACATTTCAAGTACTCATCCAAGCACTTTTTAAATGTTGCAAGGTATTCCTTCCTCCACTACCCTCCCAGGCAGTGCATTCCAGATTCCCCCCACCCTCCAAGTGAAAAGACCCTTTCTTCAAATCCCCTCGAAACCTCCTGCCTTTCACCTTAAAATGATGTCCCCTCATCGTTGACATTTTGGCTAAGGGCTGCTTCCTATCCACCCTGCCTCTCATAGTTTTATACCCCTCAAGCAAGTTCCCTCTCAGCTCTCTCTGCACTAAAGAAAATGGGGTAGCACGGTGGCTGGGAGGGTGGCACTGCTGCCTCACGGCACCAGGGACCTGGGTTCGATTCCGGCCACAGAATGTCTGTATGGAGCTTACACATTCTCCCTGTGTTTGCGTGTGTTTCCTCTTAGTGCTCCGGTTTCCTCCCACAGTTCAAAGATGTGTAGGTTAGGGTGAAGTGGCCGTACTAAATTACCCATAGTGTTCAGGGATGTGCAGGTTAGGGTGGATTGGCAATGCTAAATTACCCATAGTGTTCAGGGATGTGTAGGTTAGGATGGATTGGCCATGCTAAATTGCCCATAGTGTTCAGGGATGTGTAGGTTAGGGTGGATTGACCATGCTAAATTGTCCCATAGTGTAGGTATGTGCAGGTTAGGGTGGATTTGCCAAGCTAAATTGTCCCATAGTGTAGGGATGTGTAGGGTTAGGATGGATTGGCCATGCTAAATTGTCCCATAGTGTTCAGGGATGTGTAGGTTAGGGTGGATTGGCCATGCTAAATTTCCCCATAGTGTTCAGGGATGTGCAGGTTAGGGTGGATTGGCCAGGCTAAATTTCCCCATAGTGTTCAGGGATGTGCAGGTTAGGGTGGATTGGCCATGCTAAATTGCCCCATAGTGTGTAGGGATGCACAGGTTAGGGTGGATTGGCCATGCTAAATTGTCCCGTATTGTTCAGGGATGTGTAGGTTAGGGTGGATTGGCCATGCTAAATTGTCCCGTAGTGTTCAGGGATGTGTAGGTTAGGATGGATTGGCCATGCTAAATTACCCATAGTGTTCAGGGATGTGTAGGTTAGGATGGATTGGCCATGGGAAATGCCGAATTACAGGGATAGGAGAGTGGGATGCTCTTTGGAGGGTGAGTGTGAACCTGAGGGGTCTGCAGTCTACGAACCTGTGACGGCCTTCATAACTTGCTTCATTTGGATTTGTAGCTTCAGTGCGCTTAACAAAAAAAAACCCGTGATGTCAGGAGTGCCTTTTTCCTCCCCGATGGAAATGAATTGATCTGAAAAAGTGTACGAGGGGAGCACAGACATCTCCAAAGGGGTCCTGCATGGGGGTTGACAAGCTAATGGGTTAATGCGTGTGTGCACAGCGTCCCCCTTGTTCAAGAAGTCACCAACCAAAACAAAACTCTTTGACTTTCTTTGTGTAATTTGTAGCTGCATAATTGTATGCTAATTCCCTAATTGTTAAATTACTTCCTTTAGATTCTAAAAATTTGATTACAAATTCTGGAGAAGCAACATACACAGCAATACAGCAAAGGGGAGGATTATATTCTTTGTCTATTTTGTGTTCTCTCTGAGTTGGGACCAGATGCGTTCTCAATGAGAGCTAAGAAAGACAGCATCCACTTTTCCCTGACCTATATTTTCGACGTTGAGTCTCTCCAGCTAACTACTGGGAAAGGCTGGCCAATTAGTCTAAAACCAGCAGCCCACTCAAATCTGGGGCACAGCAGACTGAGCTGAGAATCCACGGGCATCTACGACCAGGAACGGCACAGGAGGCTGGAGGAGGGTTCCAAAATCTTCCTGGCTCACTCACAAGTGGTTCTCAAATAGCAAGGTCAGCTCTTGCTGATCCTTTCTGCTTTCCCCGTGTGGAGCTAGGGACTAGCGGTAATGTCACTGGGCTAGTAATTCTGAAAGGTGGCCTAACCCATGGCCTGTACAGCCAAAAATGCAAGGGAAGGACACCAGTTTCACAGTTCCCAGTTAACTGGGTACAGGGCATACAAGGTTAGGGGGAAATGGAGGGGTAAACAGCATCGAAGTGTTTGATTAGCCACGAGGGTATTGCGTGCTGGGACAGCCTCAATGGGCAGAATGGCCTACCCTGTTCCAATGTTCCCAACAACTCAGAGAGAACTGGGTGTTGGGGAATTAACTGCTTGTTGTTGTCAGGGCGGTTTCTGTTGGCAACATTACAAGGCGAGATGGAAATCATAGAATCTCTACAGTGTGGAAGCAGGCCACTCGGCCCATTGAGTCCACACCACGCCTCCGAAGAGCATCCCACCAGACCCACCCCCTTACTCTATCCTGTAACCCTACATTCCCTATGGCTAATCCACCTTGCCGGCACATCCCTGGACACTATGAGTAATTTAGCATAGCCAATCCATCCTAACCTACACACCCCTGGACACTATGGGCAATCTAGCATGGCCGATCCACCCTAACCTGCACATTCATGGACACTATGGGGCAATTCAGCATGGCCAATCCACCCTAACCTACACATCTCTGGACACTACAGACAATTTAGCATGGCCAATCCACCTAACCTACACATCCCTGGACACTATAGGACAATTTGGCATGACCAATCCACCCTAACCTACACATCTTTGGACTGTGGGAGGAAACCCACGCAGACACAGGGAGAGTTTGCAAACTCCACACAGAAATCGAACGAGGGTGGAATCGAACCCTGGTCCCTGGCACTGTGAGGCAGCAGTGATGATTATTTGGATAGAAATATTCTGCAAACATATGGAGTGAAAAGGAGAAGATTGTCACTGGGTAATGATGCATGTTTCACGGGCTGGTGCAGGCACAATGGGGGCTGAATGGCCTCTGTCTGCTCAGTAACACTTCTGTGATGTAGATGAAAGACCAAATAACCATTCAGTGCAATTTAGAATTCCATAAAGCTTCTTCAGTTAAGAATAGTTTTCATAGATTTGCTTCCAATCAACAGATATGATTTTTTTAGTAGTTATTGTTTTAGTAGATGTTGGGTCCATCAGAGAGCAATATGTTATTATTTATTACAGAGAGTGTAATAAAACACCTCCATACCAGGTATCTATTGCCAGTGTGAATTCCAAGCACTTGCAAATATATATGATTCAGAGATGCCGGTGTTGGACTGGGGTGTACAAAGTTAAAAATCACACAACACCAGGTTATAGTCCAACAGGTTTATTTGGAAGCACTAGTTTTCGGAGCAACGCTCCTTCATCAGGTGGAACAGCACTCTGAAAGCTAGTGCCTTCCAATTAAACCTGTTGGACTATAACCTGGTGTTGTGTGATCCAAATATATAGTAAGGTTCTCTCTACTCTGCCTGACATATCTCAATTGCAAATTTGCAAGACTAGTTCAAACTAGAATAAGTGCAACCCCAGCTGGGACAGTCAGCTCATAGTGCAGTTCAGAGTCTTTCATCTAACAAACCAAACTTATATTTGTAAAGCACCTGAGCGAGGTCTCAAGGCGTCCCTTTGGTCTGAGGAGGTGGGAATTCAGCCCCACCATGTGCACACCGCCCCTGTGCTAACGTAATCCAAATCAGAGAAGTCGTTGCCCTTTTGGGAGAGTCTCAGACCAGAGGGGATCAAGAGGTCGCCCACTTAAGACAGAGATGAGGAGGAATTTCTTCTCTCAGAGTGTGGTGAATCTGAGGAATGCGTTACTGCAGAAGGCTGGGTCATTGAGTATATTGACGGCTGAGATAGATTTTTAATCAGCGAGGGAATCGAGGGTTATGGGGGAAAAGGCAGGAAATTGGATTTGAGGATTATCAGATCAGCCATGATCTCATTGAACAGTTTGATGGGCTGAATGGCCTACATCTGCTCCTCTGCCTTATGGTCTTTTATACCCTCTGCACCTTCAGAGGTTCACAGAATTACTGCAATTCGAAAGGAAGCCATTTGGACGATTATGACTCTCCAAATGAGCAACACATTAAGTGAAATGTCCCCACTTTCTTCCTTTAGCCCCACAACATCTCTCCTGGATGTAGGTTTGCTCGCTGAGCTGCAAGGTTCATTTCCAGACGTTTCGTCACCCTACTGGGTAACATCTTCAGTGGGCCTCAGGTGAAGCAATGCTGAAAATTCCTGATTTCTATTTATATGTTTGAGTTTCTTTAAATTGGTGATGTCATTTCTTGTGGTGATGTTATTTCCTGTGGTGAAGTCACTTCCTGTTCCATTTTCTCAGGGGGTGGTAGATGGGATCTAACTCAATGTGTTTGTTGATAGAGTTTCAGTTGGAATGCCATGCTTCTAGGAATTCTCATGGATACAAGCCAAACAAAGACACACAAGAGAATTCCAAGAAGCATGGCATTCTAACCGGAACTCTATCAACAAACATATTGAGTTGGAAGTGGTGGAGGCTGGTACAATTGCAACATTTAAGAGGCATTTGGATGGGTATATGAATAGGAAGGGTTTGGAGGGATATGGGCCAGGTGCTGGCAGGTGGGACTAGATTGGGATGGGATATCTGGTCGGCATGGATGGGTTAGACCGAAGGGTCTGTTTCCATGCTGTACACGTCTACGACTCTATGAGTTAAATCCCATCTACCAACCCCTAAGAAAAAGGAACAGGAAGTGACTTCACTACAGGAAATAACAATACCACAGGAAATGACATCACCAACACAAGAAACCCAATCATATAAATAGAAAACAAGAATTTTCGGCATTTCTTCACTTGAGGCCCACTGAAGATGTTACCCAGTAGGATAACGAAACGTCTGGAAATGAACCTTCCAGCTCAGCGAGCAAACCTACATCCAATACCTCAACCTGAGCTACAAATCTTCTCAAAACTCACTAACATCCCTCCTTTTCAAATGAGCACCTAACTCCCTCTTGGACACCCTGATGGAACCTGCCTCCACCACACTCTCTGGAGGTGTGTTTCCAAACCTGAACCGATCACTACGCGGAAATGGTTAAAAAAATTCACCCAGCACCAGGTTAGAGTCCAACAGGCTCATTTGCAAGCACTAGCTTTCGGACCGCTGCTCCTCTATAGATACCCGATGAAGGAGCAGTGCTCCGAAAGCTAGTGCTTCCAAATAAACCTGTTGGACTATAACCTGGTGTTGTACGACTTTTAACTTTCAACACCGGCACCTCTGCATCATCTGTGGAGATGGTTAGACTTAAGACTTGCCCCTATCTCTGTTTCATGTATTAATCCAATTCTTCCTTCAAAGATGTGAATTTTATTTTTTCCTCAATTCGTTCACAGGATGTGGGCATCAGGGCATTTATTCATGGGATGTGGGCATTTATTGCCCATCCCTAAATGTCCGGCAGGCAGTTAACAATAAGCCATATTGCTGTGGGTCTGGAGTCACGTGTAGGCCAGTCCAGGTAAGGATGGCAGTTTCCTTCCCTAAAATGAACCAGATGGGGTTTCCCGACCCACTATGATTTTCGAACCAGTCATCACTAGGCTCTTAATGTCGGATTTTTATTGAATTCAAATTCCACCAGCTGCCCGCAGTGAGGTTCGAACCTGGCTCCCCAGAACATTACCAGGGTCTCTGTGTTAACAGTCCAGCGATAATACTGCTAGGTCATCGCCTCCCCTCGTCATCTCCCGGAAAACAGATGCTGCCGCTAGCTCACTCCTCATCACGTGCGGGAACGGCCTCCAAAATGAAAGATGTCCTCCCAGGCTCCTGCTGAAGGTGGGAATCCCCGGCAGGGTAGCACTCCTTCAGCGTTGCATCAAACGGGCAGATGCATCCCCACTCCTGCAAGTTGCAATTCTTTCTGCGTTGCTTGCTTGCCGGATCAGCACACTCAGTCCTTGCCAGCTACCTCCACGTTCCGAGCTGTAAGCACGCTTTAATTCCTGCTCGAGTCAGTCGGACAACAGGCAGGAGTGTCTACTTGTGCAAGGCAAACGTCCATTACCCGACAGCGTGTATTTTTAGAGGCGTGTGTTCGCTTGATAGAATGAAAGCACAAGGCGGGCTGGAACCTGGAAGGTTCCCGTTACCAACTTTTTTCTTACCAACCCTGGCAAGTGACGGATTTCGCAGGAACGTCAACAACAACCTGCATTTGTATTGCACCTCTCGCGTCCCCAAATTCACATCGCAAAGTGTTTCGGCACAGACTTTCGCCGGCAAAATGTGACACCGTTAATAGCATCAGTAACCTGATCTAAAGGGTTTCAATGAGCATCTTAGGAGGTTCTTATAGAACCACAGACATTCAGGGAAGGAATTCTGAGGTTAAGGCCTGGACACCCAAAGATGCTGTAGAGACACTGAGGCTGGGGGTAAATGGTGGTAATATCACTGGACAGAGGGTTAGGCTGATGCTGTCAGGGGAGGGGATGGGGTCCTAACATGGCAGATGGTAAATCCATGAACTTTACAATTGGAAACGTAGTTTGGTGGTAGCCATTGTCAAAAACACATCTGCAGAAGGAAATCCTCTGTCTTTACCAGGTCTGGCCTATCTGTGGCTAACCTTTAACTGTCCTCTGAAACATCGAAGTGATCTGCCCAGTCCAAGGGTAATTAGGGATTTTGTCATAAAGAGATCTTGAATGCTTGGAAGGGAGATGACAGAGGTCAGGAGGAGTGATACCATGTGAATGCTTTTTTTATATTTTAAACTTCTCATTTTTAAGTCGTGTCTTTGCTGCATCGGGCACTGGAGCTCAGTTAGGAACAGAAGAGGCCATTCAGGTCATTGGGCCTGTGCTATCATTCAGTCAGAGGACAGGCAATTTCTCTCTGAATTTCACTCAGAGACATAGAGTCATAGAGATGTACAGCACGGAAACAGACCCTTCGGTCCAAATCATCCATGCCGACGAGATATCCCAACCTAATATAGTCCCACTTGCCAGCACCTGGCCCATATACCCATCCAGATGCCTTTCAAATGTTGCAATTGGACCAGCCTCAACCACATCCTCTGGCAGCTCATTCCATACACGTACCACTCTCTGCGTGAAAAAGTTGCCCCATAGCTCTCTTTTATATCTTTCCCCTCTCACCCTAAATCTATGCCCTCTAGTTCTGGACTCCCCCGCCCCAGGGAAAAGGTCTTGTTGATTTACCCTAACCATACCTCCTCATGATTTTATTAACCTCTATAAGATTAGACTATTTACAAGTCCACACCAACCTGCCGAAGCACAACCCACCCAGACCCATTCCCCTACATTTACCCCTTCACCTAGCACTATGGGCAATTTAGCGTGGCCAATTCACTTAAACTGCACAATTTTGGACTGTGGGAGGAAACCGGAGCACCCGGAGGAAACCCAGATACGGGGAGAATGTGCAAACTCCACACAGAGAGTCACCTGAGGTGGGAATTGAATCCAGGTCTCTAGCGCTGTGAGGCAGCTGGGTTAACCACTGAGCCACCATGCCAACCAAACACATATCCTGCGAGTGTGAACCCGTGATATGCAGATCCCATTGAGGCACCTGCTCAGCGTGGGAATTGAACCCGCAACCTTAGCATTATTAGCACCACATTCTAACCACCTGAGCTAACTGACCCCACTAAGGTACCCTTCAGCCTCCGAAGCTCCAGGGAAAACAGCCCCAGCCTGTTCAGCCTCTCCCTGTAGCTCCCTTGTTCACTATCTTATTTACCTGCAACTTTACTTTCAAGAGGCTATGAACCTGCACTCCAAGGTCTTTTTTCAGCAACACTCCCTAGGACCTTACCATTAAGTGTATAAGTTCTGCTAAGATTTGCTTTCCCAAAATGCAGCACCTCGCATTTATCTGAACTAAACTCCATCTGCAACTCATCGGCCCATTGGCCCATCTGGTCAAGAACCTGTTGCAATCTGAGGTAACCTTCTTCACTGTCCACTGTACTTCCAATTTTGATATCTTCTGCAAACTTAATAACTATATGTCCTATGCTCACATCCAAATCATTCATATAAATGCCGAAAAGCAGTGGACCCAGCACCGATCCTTGTGGCACTCCACTGGTCATAGGCCTCCAGTCTGAAAAACAACCCTCCACCACCACCCTCTGTCTTCTACCTTTGAGCCAGTTCTGTATCCAAATGGCTAGTTCTCCCTGTATTCCATGAGATCTAGCCTTGCTAACCAATCTCCCATGGGGAACTTTGTCAAACGCCTTACTGAGGTCACATAGATCACATTTACTGCTCTGCCTTCATCAATCCTCTTTGTTACTTCTTCAAAAAACTCAATTAAGTTTGTGAGACATGATTTCCCACAAACAAAGCCATGTTGACTATCCCGAATCAGTCCTTGCTTCTCCTGTTCCGTAGATTCTGCCTGACCTGCTGCGCTTTTCCAGCAACACATTTCCATCTCTGATCTCCAGCATCTGCAGACCTCACTTTCTCCTTTCAAAATATATGCACATCTTGTCCCTCAGGATGTCAGGCTTACTGGTCTATAGTTCCCTGGCTTGTCCTTACCACCTTTCTTAAACAGTGGCATCACATTGGCCAACCTCTAGTCTTCTGGCACCTCACCTGTGACTATCAATGATACAAATATCTCAGCAAGAGGCCCAGCAATCACTTCCCTAGCTTCCCATAGAGTTCTAGGATCAGGTTTATCTTACTTTGCTCTCATTAGACTAAAAGACTTAGACCATTCGGCCCATCGAGCCTGCTCTGGCATTTGATCAGGGCTGATAGGTTTCTCAATCCTTGAGAAATTCTCTTGCCTTCTCCCTGTGACCCTTGGTCCCTTGACAAATGAAGAACCTATCTATCCCTGTTGTAAATGGCTTGGCCTCCACAGGCCTCTGTGGCAATGGATTCCACAGCTTCACTACTCTCTGGCTGAAGATAATCCTCCTCATGTCTGTTCCAAAGGGTGGCCCTTTCACTCTGAGGCTGTGCCCCTGGGCCCTCATCTCTCCTCCCAGTAGAAACATCTTCTCCACTCCCACTCTATCCATCCCTCCCAATATTCTGTGAATTTCAATCAGATTGTGCCCCCACTCACCAGAATGAGCCAGGATCATTCTTGTAAGCGTGCTGTTGATGCGGTCACACAACAGAATGACCTCAGTCTTGAAAGCACCAGCAGTTGCCAAGCAAGACGGGTCTTTGTGGTCACTGTGGAGCGAAGGGGAGTCAGGCTGGCCTCCGTCCTGTTGAGTTCGTCAGTGGGAAGGTGGGCAAGGGCAGTGCACCGAAAGACGCAAGTGTGGAGACATCAGGAAAGAGCAAGGTTTGAGGCTGGGCTGTGACATCACTCACTTCCCGCCCCCCTCTTGCCGCGTGTCACCCAAGAATGACCTGACCACTCGTCTGAGATCCAAAAGTCTGCTGAAGCCGCAGAGAGAAAAGGGACATTCTCTCTCGAAGAGATAAAGTATTCTCACACTTCATTTTACACCGAAACTATGTACAGATTCTTGAGCAAGCCCGCACCATAGAAGGATCGCACATTAGAAACAGCGCTTAAAGTGTCGGTGATGCAGTTGCATCACAGACAGCACGCGCTTTAAACATTCACTCTTTGGAAACCGTGTCCCCAGTTCATCAATCGTGTTACAGGGAATTCGCATTAACGAATAGCAGAACGTCCTGCAGAGAGGGGTTGATATACAAAGGAGAAGACAACAGTAACATTTACACTTGGGGAGGCAATGGCTAGGCTACCAATCCCAAAAACCCAGCCAATGTTCTGGCGATCGGGTTTCAAATCCTGCCACGGCAGATGGTGGGATTTGAATTGAAATAAAAATCGAATTAAGAAACGACTGATGACCGTGAAGCCATTATCAATTATTGGAAAACCCCATCTGGTTCCATTAATGTCCCTCAGGGAAAGAAACTGCCATCCTTACCTGGTCTGGTCGACATGTGACTCCAGACCCTTAGCTGCCCTCTGGGCAATTAGGGATAGGCAATAAATGCTTGCTGAGCCAGTGATGCTCATATCCTGAGAATGAATTTTAAAAATCATTTTCATATTCAGAGACTTTATTTTAGAATCTCTACAGTGCGGAAACAGGCCCTTCAGCCCACACCAACTCTCCAAAGAGTAACCCATTCCCCTACTATCCTCTACTTAGCCCCGACTAATGCCCCTAACCTATACAGCCTTGGACACTATGGGTAATTTAGCACGGCCAATCCACCCTAACCTACACATCCCTGGATAATTCACCCTGACCTGCACCAACATGGGGGCGGGGAAATGTGCAAACTCTGCACAGACAATTGCCTGAGGTTGGAGATGGAAAACCTTTCTATAGGTATGTCAGGAATAAAAGAATGACTAGGGTAGGAATAGGTCCAGTCAAGGATAGTAGTGGGAAGTTGTGTGTGGAGGCTGAAGAGATTGGGGAGACACTGAATGAATACTTTTCGTCAGTATTCAATCAGGAACAGGATATTGTTGTCAATGTGAGTACTGAGTCACAATTAAGTAGAATGGATGGCTTTGAGGTATGTAGAGAAGAGGTGTTGGAAATTCTGGAAAGGGTGAAAAGGGTGAACGTCCCCTGGGCCTGATGGCATTTATCCTAGGATTCTCTGGGAAGCAAGGGAAGAGATTGCAGAGCCATTGGCCTTGATTTTTATGTCCTCGTTGTCTACAGGAGTAGTGCCAGAAGATTGGAGGCTAACAAATGTGGTTCCCTTGTTCAAGAAGGGGAGTAGGGATAACCCTAGAAACTATAGGCCGGTGAGTCTCACTTCTGTTGTGGGCAAAGTCCTAGAGAGAATTGTAAGGGATAGGATTTATGAACATCTGGATAGGAATAACGTGATCAAGGATAGTCAGCATGGTTTTGTGAAGGGCAGGTCGTGCCTCACAAACCTTATTGAATTATTTGAGAAGGTGACTAAGGAGGTGGACGAGGGGAAAGCAGTAGATGTGGTATATAT
>NC_057717.1:98640929-98644075 GCF_004010195.1 Chiloscyllium plagiosum | reverse complement strand
TAATGCCCGAAACGTCGATTCTCCTGTTCCCTAGATGCTGCCTGACCTGCTGCGCTTTTCCAGCAACACATTTCCATCTCTGATCTCCAGCATCTGCAGACCTCACTTTCTCCTGCCTGAGGTTGGAACCACGCCAAGGTCCCTGGCGCTGTGAGGCAGCTGGGTTAACCACTGAGCCACCATGCCAACCAAACGCATATCCTGCGAGCGTGAACCCATGACATGCAAATCCCATTGAGGCACCTGGTCAGCGTGGGATTGAACCCGCAACCTTAGCATTATTAGCACCACATTCTCTGAGCCACCATGCCAACCAAACGCATATCCTGCGAGCGTGAACCCATGACATGCAAATCCCATTGAGGCACCTGGTCAGCGTGGGGATTGAACCCGCAACCTTAGCATTATTAGCACCACATTCTAACCACCTGAGCTAACTGACCCCACACCAGCATGCAAGCTAAAGTTAAATGCTCAAGCTTCACAATTTCTTTCAATTATTCAGGGACTTATGATTTCTCATTGATTTCTCCAGGGTAATGCTTTGGCCATTCAACCTTGGCTTACCAACAAACCTGGACCTTTCTTCTTCTGCAATATAAATTGCCGTGATCATTTGAAATTTGGCATTCTTGCATGTGTGTCCTGAGGAGTGCAAGAGGAAATGCTTCGGCAAAATATCCATCATTTCAGCAAGTCCGGCATGGATAAAAGCCCTGAAATAGGACACAGAAACGCTCAAGCTATTGAAGTGAATGAAAATGTACTCACAAAACTGAAACAAGATCACATGCCAGTCAATACTTCATACAGGCCTTCTCCCATCACTCTTCAGCTCTCCCTACCTGCATAGCCTTCTATCCCTAATATGTTTATCTAGATTCCCCTTTAAGGGTAACACGGTGGCTCAGTGGTTAGCACTGCTGCCTCACAGTGCTCGGGGTCCCAGGTTCAATTCCAGCCTCGGGCAACTGTGTGTGTGGAGTTTGCACATTCTCCCTGTGTCTGCGTGGGTTTCCTCCCACAGTCCAAAGATGTGCAGGCCAGGTGAATTGGCTGTGCTAAATTGCCTGTAGTGTTAGGTGCATCATTCAGAGGGAAATAGGACTGGGTGGGTTACTCCTTGGAGGGTTGGCGTGGACCTGTTGAGCCGAAGGGCCTGTTTCCACACTGTAGGTAATCTAATCTAAATGGATAGCCTTAACTACACATTGTAACAACTTCCAAATTCTCATGGGTCTCTGGATGAAGAGATGTCTTTGGAACTGCCTTTTGATTTATTAATGACTATCATGTTGTGTACAAAATTAAAAATGACACAACACCAGGTTATAGTCCAACAGGTTTATTTGGAAGCACTAGCTTTCGGAGCTGCCAATTAAACCTGTTGGACTATAACCTGGTGCTGTGTGATTTTTATCTTTGTCCATCCCAGTTCAACACCGGTATCTCCAATTCGAAAGCTATATTTAGACAATGTCAACCTCCAATGGATTAGTGGCTGGTTAATGTTTCTTCTGCATGTTGCTGCTCTTCTGCAAGTATTCTGGTGCTTTCTACACAGTAGTTGTTTAAAGCTTCAAACGTCTACAGGGAATGGGGTAGCAGGTGCCTGAAAAGTTTTTTTTTTGCTGCCTTCATGGTTCCTGCACAAACCACTTGCTCCAGACTTGGGAGCAGGAATAGACAGTCCCATTGGAGGTGAGCTTGGAGAGTGAACAGAGGCCACACTCCACAGAGTCATCGAGTCATAGAGGTGTACAGCATGGAAACAGACCCTTCGGTCTAACCCGTCCATGCCGTCCAAATATCCCAACCCAATCTAGTCCCACCTGCCAGCACCCGGCCCATATCCCTCCAAACCTTTCCTATTCATATACCCATCCAAATGCCTTACAGGAGGGAGAAGGGGTAAAATGCGCACAGCCTTTCAGATGGAGGTCTTGAGCTTTCAGGCTGTGGCTTCAGTGAGGTTTATGACTGTCGCACACGAGTCCTGGTTGTTCGGGATTGTTCATAGGAGAGCGATGGTTGTTGGTGGGGGGAGGATGGACAAGTGGCCAATTGAGCTGTGTCTGGGGCTAAGGAATGGTATTTGAAGCTGTCTTTTCCCTAGAATGGGGGGATTTCAAAACTAAGGGGCACATTTTTAAAGTGAGAGGAGAGAGATTTAAAAAGGACATGGGGCAAATGTTTTACACAGAGGGTGGTTCGCATGTGGAATGAACTTCCTGAGGAAGTGGTGGATGTGGGTACAGTTACAATGTTTAAAAGACATTCGGATAAGTTCATGAGCAGGAAAGGTTTGGAGAGATATGGGCCAGGAGGAGGCAGGTGGGACTAGTTTAATTGGGGATTATGGACAGAATGGACTGGTTGGGCCGAAGGGTCTGTTTCCGCGCTCTATGACTCTATGTACTCACTGACCTTAACTATCTGTGCAAGGTCATTGAATTGGGTGTGCCACTGCATATTGTTTTCATTCATTCACGGTATGTGGGTGTCACTGGCTAGCCCATCCCTAATTGTTCAAAGGGCAGTTGAGGACCAACCACATCGCTGTGGGTCTGGAGTCACATGTAGTCCAGACCAGGGAAGGATGGAGAGTCTCCTTCCCATGTAGATCCTCACAGCCTGATTCCTGGCCCTGACCTCCACTCATTGACCCTGGTGGCACTGGGTCAGGGAGAACCTTCTGACCCCCTTGAGGTTGTAAAACATCTCACGGTCTTTTCACCTCCTCCAGCCTCCAGAGGGGAGTAGGCAAGGTGGGTGCTTGGAAGACTTTTCCACTTGATGCATGGGCCAGAACGAGGGATGGTAATCTAAAAACAAAAGGGCTCCCAGTTTGAACGGAAATGAGGAGGCAATTGATGTGTGTGTGTGCGTGTGTGTGTGTGTGTGTATGTGTGCATGTGTGTGTGCGTGTGTGTGTGTGCGCGTGCATATGTGTGTGTGCACGTGTGCACGAATGTGTGTGTGCATGTGTCGTGCGTGCGTGCGCGAATGTGTGTATGTGCATATGTGGGTGTGCGTATGTGTGTGCATGTGTGAGACTATGTGTCACTGTGAGAATGTGTGTGTGAGAGAGTGTGTGTGTATGTGTGTCTGCATGTGTGCGTGAGTGTGTGAGTATGATTGTGTGA
>NC_057717.1:98625750-98636554 GCF_004010195.1 Chiloscyllium plagiosum | reverse complement strand
GTGTGAGAGTGTGAGAGTGTGTGTGAGTGTGAGAGAGTGTGTGTGAGTGTGAGAGAGTGTGTGTGAGTGTGAGAGAGTGTGTGTGAGTGTGTGTCAGTGTATGTGTGTGTGAGTGTGTACGTGTGTGTGTGTGTGGGGGGGGGTTATGAGTCTGAGGATCTCTCCTCCACAACTAACAGTGGAACCATTAAATATTTTTAATGCAGAGATGAATACATTACAAAAACATGAGCAAGCAAGTGTAGGCCGTGCGGCCGGTTATGAGTCTGAGGATCTCTCCTCCACAACTAACAGTGGAACCATTAAATATTTTTAATGCAGAGATGAATACATTACAAAAACATGAGCAAGCAAGTGTAGGCCGTGCGGCCGTTCGACCCTGCTTTGCGGTTTAATGGCTGATTGAATTGTAACCTTAAATCCACACTCCCACCTCAGCCTGATAACCTTCCATCCCTTTGTTTCTGTGAATCTATGCCTTTAAAATATCCAAAGACTCTGCTTCCACACCCTTTCAAGAAGAGAGTTCCAAAGACTCTCAGTGAAATAATGTTGCCTAATCTCTGGTCAGTAGTGGTCCCTTGTTTTTTGATTAGATTCCCCACAGTATGGAAACAGGCCCTTTGGCTCAACCGACCTTTCAAAGAGGAGCCCACCCAGACACATTCCCCTACCCTATATTTACCCCGGCTAACACTATGGGCAATTTAGCACGGCCAATTCACCTGACCTGCACATCGTTGGAGGTAAGCAGAGCACCCGGAGGAAACCCCAAAGCAGACACGGGGAGAATGTACAACCTCCACACAGACAGTCACCTGAGGCTGGAATTGAACCCGGGTCCTTGACGCTGTGAGGCAGCAGTGCTAACCACTGAGCCACCGTGCCACCCTTCTAGATTCTCCTTTAAGAGGAAACAACTCCACATACCCTATCAAAATGCCTCAGGAACTTACGTTTTTCATGGGAGACTCAACATTGAGTTCTCCAATTTCAAATAACCTTCTCACCCATACCCCAAATATTTACTCCCTTACCTCTTACTCTTTGACATCCCAGTAGGTACAAGCAGGTCAAACCTTTTCTCATAAGAAAAACATATTTACTCAGTCCAGATATTAGGCCAGTAAACATTCTCTGAGCCACTATCAAAACATTTATATACTTCTGTAAATAGACTGATCAATGCCTTGCCAAATACTCTAGATGTGGTCTGACCAGTGCCCTGCATAACTAAGGTAAAACTTCAGGACTTGATTTCCCTTGTGATAAATAATAATATTTTATTAGTTTCCTTAATTACTTGTTTTGGTGATTCATGCACTAGGACACCCAGATCCCTCTGCATCTCATGATCTGCAATCTCTCACCTTTTAGATAATGTACTTCCTTTTCATTCTTCCTTCCAGACGTGGACATTTTCCCATGTGCCCACTCATAACCTATCTAAATCTTCACAACGCGCTGTTGACAGCAAATTAATAGAATAGAATTCTGAAAGTTATATTAATGATTTGGATGGAGAGATGGAAAGTTTGGCTATCAAATTTGCTTTTGACACAAAGCTAGGTTAGTAAGTTGTAAAGATATAGATAGGTTATTCTATTCTATTGAAAGAACTAATGTGTGCTGTAGATAAAGGGGACCCAAAGGATGGATTGTATTTAGATTTCCAGATTTGATTGAGGGCCATGCCAAAGGTCATTGTGGAACGTAAAAGCTTGTGGTATAGGGAGTGACGGACACCCACTTTTCCCCTCTTGTACTCCACTCATTACTCCTCCCCAGCCTAAAACGATCCATTTAGACCAACTGTCTGCTTTCTACTAGCCAACCAATCACACCAATATGCCTCTTCCTATACCATAAGCATTTACATTTCGTGATAATCTTTGGCATGGCCCTCAATGAAATAGCTAGAGGTTGCCGAACGTGGTACCATATTTTTAAAAAGGTGGTAAAGACAAGCCAGGGAACTATAGACCAGTGAGCTTGACATCAGTGGTGGACAAGTTGTTAGAGGGAATCCAGAGGGACAGGATTTATATGTATTTGTAAAGGCAAAGACTGATTAGGGATAGTCAAAATGGCTTTGTACTTGGGAAATCATGTCTTACAAGTTGATTGAGTTTTTTGAAAAAGTAACAAAGAAGATTGATGAAGGCAGAGCTGTGGACGTGATCCTTATGGACTTCAGTAAGGCGTTCAACAAGGTTCCCCATGGGAGACTGGTTAGCAAGGTAAGATCTCATGGAATACAAGGAGAACCAGCCATTTGGATACAGAACTGGCTCAAAGGTAGAAGACAGAGGGTGGTGGTGGAGGGTTGTTTTTCAGATTGGAGGCCTGTGACCAGTGGAGTGTCATAAGGATCGGAGCTAGGTCCACTAAGAGACCTTGGAGTGTAGGTTCATAGCTCCTTGAAAATGGAGTCACAGGTAGATAGGATAGTGAAGAAGGCGTTTGGTATGCTTTCCTTTATTGGTCAGAGTATTGAGTACAGGAGTTGGGAGGTCATGTTGCAGCTGTACAGGACATTGGTTAGGCCACTGTTGGAATATTGCGTGCAATTCTGGTCTCCTTCCTATCGGAAAGATGTTGTGAAACTTGACAGGGTTCAGAAAAGACTTACAAGGATGTTGCCAGGGTTGGAGGATTTGAGCTATAGGGAGAGGCTGAACAGGCTGGAGCTGTTTTCCCTGGAGCTCTGGAGGCTTAGGGATGACCTTGTAAAGGTTTATAAAATCATGAGGGGCATGGATAGGATAAATAGACAACGTCTTTTCCCTGGGGTGGGGGAGTCCAGAATGAGAGAGCATAGGTTTAGGATGAGAGGGGAAAGATATAAATGGGACATAAGGGGCAATGTTTTCATGCAGAGTGTGGTGTGTGTATGGAATGAGCTGCCAGAGGAAGTGGTGGAGGTTGGTACAATTACAACATTTAAAAGACATTTGGATGGGTATATGAATAGGAAGGGTTTAGAGGAATATGAACAAAGTTTTGGTAAATGGGACTAGATTAGGTTGGGCCGAAGGGTCTGTTTCCGTGCTGTACCTCTCTATGACTCTATGACAAGAGCAGCAGATCAACAAAAACACTCCCAACTTCAAGTTCCCCTCCACATCACTCACCGTCCTGACTTGGGAATATATCGCCGTTCCTTCCCTGTAGCTGGTCAAAATCCAGGAATTCCCTCCCTAAGGGCATTGTGGGTCAACCCACAGCACATGGACTGCAACGGTTTAAGATGGCAGCTCACCCCCACCTTCACAAGGGGCAACTAGGAACGGGCAATAAATGCTGTGTCCAGCCAGCGATGTCCGTCTCCCACAAATGTATAAAAAGAAGGTTGATTTAACATGATTCCCTTTCTCAAAACTGTCTAATCACCTTCAACTTAACTAAGTGACCTGTTGTAATGTTAATAACAGCTTCTAATATTTTCCTTAAGACTGATGTTAAACTAACTGGCCTGTAGTGTCCTGCTTCCAAGCCACTTTCTTTTTGAATTAAGAATAAAGAACACTTGCTCTGTTCCAATCTAACGGCCCCTCCAGGTCCAGAATGTTTGGATAACAAGCGAACCAATGGAGTGGAGATCCAGCAGGAAGGTGGAGTTGGGCTGAAGAGCTTTATTCTGCTTTGGCACTCTCTGATGTATTTTCTGCTGAGGAAGGTGGTGGTTTGAGAAGGTGCATGATTCCCTGGGATTTGTTTCTTCTGGACCTTCTTCTCAGCCTGCTGAGCTTCCCGTTCCTGCTCACCTCTTCCAAAGGCTCTCCAAACAGTCAGCATCTGGTGGTCATGGCCCTCAGTGACCTTCTCCTCGTTGTTACCATCACTGTCGGCCATCTTCACCTGTCACTAGTTGTAGTCTTCATAGCGGAGGTAAGGGCGCCCAGGAGGTCATGACCCTGTAGAAGATCAATGGATGGGGCTGAGCCAGCATGAGTGCCATTTACCTGAGCAACGAGGTAGAAAAAGAAGGAATGAACTTCCTGAGGGATTGATGGATGAGGGTACAGTTGCAATGTTTAAAAGACACTTGGATAAGTACATGAACAGGAAATGTTTGGAGGGATATGGACCAGGAACAAGCAAGTGGGACTAATTTAGTCTGGGATTATGGTCAGCGTAGACTGATTGGACCGAAGGGTCTGTTTTCATGCTGTATGACACTTCGACACAGTGTGCAGGTCAGGGTGGGTTTGGCCATGCTAAATTGTCCCATTGTATCCAGGGATGTGCAGGCTATGTGGGTTAGACATGGGGAAATGTAGTATTACAGGGGTAGGATAGAGGGTGGGTTGGGAGAGATATGGGTCGGTGTGGACTCGATGGACCGAATGGCCTGCTTCCACCCTGTAGGAGGTCTGTGATGTATCTACGAGTGTCTGACAATGGGGTTTGCTTGCTTCCAGTACTCTCCAAATTGGTGACTACCAGGAGATGCTGAGGACGTATCTGAGACAGCAAAGGTGAAAAACATGGGGCATTCCCTTCTGTGTTGTAAACATTTGTCCAGATCTTCCCACCAGAAATTAACAGTGAAGGAAAAGAAGCCGGACACCTTTGCTTTCCCACCGCAACACCCCCAACCCGGTTCGCCCAATGCCAAAGTGAACCTCAAGGCAATGAAGGCTAGCATTGGTGTGAGCCATCCACCTCGAATGACAGTACAAACCCCAGCTACCTGGACAGCCCAACTTCTGAGGTTCAGCGCTGCCGGCTAATTCAGCACAACATCTCCTGTGAAGGTGCCTGCCTGGTGCGGGAGAAGCAGAAAGGTCAGCTAAGGATCTGGCATAGCATCACTGAGACGGTGTCGTGCATTGTGTTCTGATCTCTGAAACAGAAAGCCAAGCTGACAACTGGAACAGTTTATTTCAACAGTCTGCAGGGAGCCAGTCACTCGCTGTTAGATCACCTTCCAAATGATGCTTTGCGGTTGCAAACAAAGTGAAGAAGGCATTCCAAATCTAGGCTGTAGTTTCTAGGGGCGTACTTGCAAGTGAAATCGTGGAGCCACAGAACCCTTGCAGCTCATAAAGTTGTTATTTGGCCTATCATTGTCGTTCGACCTCTCAATTCGACTCGACGTAATCATAAAACATCATCAAAGAACAACTTTGACCGAGATGAGAGACATTTTTCTAGTTGATAGATCAGAGATGTTTTCACACATCCTTTGGAGCAAGGTGGGACCTAAACCGAGGCCTTCTGGCTCAGAGGTACGGACACTACCATCGTGCCACAATTACATGATGGATAATTAAGGAATAATTTGCAGGGAACACCACTGCTTTACAATTTTAAAAGAGCCTGGGAGTGGGGAATGCCATTTTTCTTGAGGCCTCGAGCTGAGTAAATTCGTACGGAATTTTAGGTGACTCGGACAGGATACATTAAGTGTCCAGATTCACCACCCTGTAAGGAATTCTCAAAGGGAGCCAAACCCCTTCAACCATGTGTTTCCAAAGTTTCTGTGTCTTGGTAATGTTTGACCTCCCTCAGCGACCCCCCCTCCCATAATCTGGCTCAGTCAAGGAGCCCAATGTATGAGGGCATCACAGCCAATCCCTGCCACTGCCCATCCCAAAGTGTTGCTGCATTAGCTTCTCAGGTGTCTCAACCCCCTTCTATTTCTTCCATGGGACATGAGCATCGTTGATAAGGCCAGAGTTGGTTACCCGTGCTTAAATTTCCCTTCAGGGCAGTTAAGAGTCAAACGCGTCGCTGTGGGTCTGGAGTCTGAGGCAGGCAAGACTAGGCACAGGATGTAGAAGCAAAACTCATCCATTCGGCCATTGTTGTTCAGCTAGATCGCGCCTGATCATCGACCTCAAGGCTATTTCTCCCCACATTCCTCGGTGGCATTAGTGTCTCGAGATCTGTCGATGTTTGGCTGAGCAATGCTCGATGATTCAGCTTCTAAAACAGCCCCAGGTATGGATGCAGTTCGTACGTGGGCAGCTGAAGGAGATTAATGAATTATATGCGACCGCATTTGGTCACCATTACTCAGACTAACTTTAAATTCCAAATAGGGCCAGGATGGGATTTTTGTTTATCATTCATGGGATGAGGACATCACTGGCTAGGCCAGCATTGCCTTATTGCCCCAGAGGGCAGTTAAGAGTCAACCACATTGCTGTGGGTCAGGAGTCACATGTAGGCCAGACCAGGTAAGGACGGCAGTTTCCTTCCCTAAAGGACATTACTGAACCAGATGGAGTTTTTCCAACTATTGACAATGGATTCATGGTCATCATTAGACCCTTAATTCCAGATAGCGATCTATCGTGGTGGGATTTGAACCCGGGTCCCCAGACATTATCTGGATCTCTAGATTAACAGTCCAGTGATAATACCACTGGGTGATCGACTCCCCATGATGTGAGCCCATACCCCAGGAGCTTGGGAGCCTGGGCTTTGGTTTTGACACCAAATTGGAGGTGTAGTGGACAGCGAAGCAGGTTACCTCAGAGTACAATGGGATCTTGATCAGATGGGCCAATGGACTGAGGAGTGACAGATGCAGTTTCATTTAAATAAATGTGAGGTGCTGCATTGTGGGAAGGCAAATCAGAGCAGGACCTATACCCTTAATGGTAAGGTCCTGGGGAGCGTTGCTGAACAAAGAGACCTTGGAGAGCAAGCTCATGGTTCCTTGAAATTGGAGTCTCAGGTAGATAGAACAGTGACGAAGGCGTTTGGTATGCTTTCCTTTGTTGGTCAGAGCATCGAGTACAGGAGTTGGGAGGTCATGTTGCAGCTGTACAGGACATTGATTAGGCCACTTTTGGAATATTGTGAGCAATTCCGATCTCCCTCCTATTGGAAGGATGTTGTGAAACTTGAAAGGGTTCAAAAATGATTTACAAGGATGTTGCCAAGGTTGGAGGGTTTGAGCTGTAGGGAGAGGTTGAACAGGCTGGGGCAGTTTTCCCTGGAGTGTCAGAGGCTGAGGGGTGATCTTATAAAGGTTGATAAAATCATGAGGAGCATGGACAAGGTAAATAGACATTGTCTTTTCCCTGGGGTGGGGGAGTCCAGAACTAGAGGGCATAGGTTTAGGGTGAGAGGGGAAAGATAGAAAAGAGACCTACGGGGCAACCTTTTCACACAGAGGGTGGTACGTGTATGGAATGAGCTGCCAGAGGAAGTGGTGGGGGCCGGTACAATTATAGCATTTAAAAGGCATCTGGATGGGTACATGAATAGGAAGGGTTTGGAGCGGTATGGGCTAAGTGTTGGCATATGGGACTAGATTAATTTAGGATATCTGATCAGCATGGACAAGTTGGACTGAAGGGTCTGTTTCCATGCTGTACATCTCTACAACTCTCTGACTAATGGTCTTGCAAGGTGCATGCCATCACTTACACAATATCTACTCAATCAAAAGAACCCACTAATGTTAGCAACAGGACTGAGCGCTCACAACAAGTGGGAGGGGGTGTCAAGCTGAGGATAAAATTCATCACTGCTCGTGCAACCCACAACTGGAGAATCAAACAGCCTGAAGTCAAGCTACAAGCAATAGACCAGTCGGTCCCATCCCTCCATCACATGAACACTCCCGTTTTAACATCCGGGCACTCTTAGAAATTCCCTGGACTTGGGAATCAGTTGGCATTGTGCTCTCTGCACAGGCCTGATATGGGCAACATGTCCCCAGAAGGACCTCACGTTTTAACAGTACCCAACATGCCAGCCTCAGTTCAACCCCAGAGTAAGTTTCAAACTGAAGGTTTACACAGAGGACTAACGAGAATCCATTATTAACTTGGCCCTTGTCCATCCATCTTCAGGTTTCAGTGTCCAGAGTAACCAAGCGTGTTTAAGTACTGCGTAAGGTGTTTTTGTGTTGTCTGTAACATTTCCAAAGAGTAGTTTGCCTTGTCAGTAGAAGAGCTGGAAAAGTGTGTATGAGCACTCGTCAGTCCGATATGAAACAAGAAAAGGTCATGTGGCCCAGAGACTGTTATGCCTTTTATCTCTCTTATCGGCCCTCATCTATCTCTGTTTGCGTAGCCCTCGATTCCCTTCTCCAACACATGTGTCTGGCAATCTCTTGAATGAACCAACATTATTTGCTTCACCCATTCCCTGAGGTAGTACGTTTGATCAGGGTTTCAAAATCGTGAGATATAGGAGCAGAAGTAGGTCATTCGGCCCATCAAGTCTGTTAAAACATTAAATGAGATTGTGGCTGGTCTGATAATCCTCAATTCAACTCCACTGTCCTGCCTTTATAACACTCGATTCCCAGACTGATTAAAAACCTGTATCTGTCTTGAACGCACTTAATGACCCAGCCCTTTGCAGGAGAGAATTTCACAGGTTCATAACCCCCCCAAAGAAGGAATTCCTCCTTAGCTCTGTCTTAAATGGACGAGCCTTATACTGAGAAGATATCCTCCAGTCCTAGACTCTCCTGAAAGTGAAAACAACATTTCCATGTGTGCCCTGCCAAGATAGTCAGAGAGATGTACAGCACGGAAACAGACCTTTCGGTCCAACCCGTCCATGCCGACCAGATCTCCAAACCCTTCCTATTCATATACCCATCCAAATGCCTTTTAAATGTTGCAATTGTACCAGGCTACCCCACATCCTCTGGCAGCTCATTCCATACACGTACCACCCTCTGTGTGAAAAAGTTGCCCCTTAGGTCTCTTTTATATCTTT
This sequence comes from Chiloscyllium plagiosum, assembly GCF_004010195.1. NCBI lineage: Eukaryota > Metazoa > Chordata > Chondrichthyes > Orectolobiformes > Hemiscylliidae > Chiloscyllium > Chiloscyllium plagiosum. Next base: position 98,627,857 of record NC_057717.1, on the reverse strand, counting down.
CCCCTCTCATCCTAAACCTATGCCCTCCAGGTGTGGACTCCCCCCACCCCAGGGAAAAGACTTTGTCAATTTTTTTCTATCCATGCCCCTCATGATTTTATCAACCTCTATAAAGGTCACCCCTCAGCCTCCGACGCTCCAGGGAAAACAGCCCCAGCCTGTTCAGCCTCTCCCTGTACCTCAAACCCTCCAACCCTGGCAACATCCTTGTAAATCCTTTCTGAACCCTTTCAAGTTTCACATCTTTCCGATAGGAAGGAGACTTGAATTGCACACAATATTACAACAGTGGCCTAACCAATGCCCTGTAGAGCCGCAACATGACCTCCCAGATGTCCTAAGAATCGTGTACATTACATTCATTCTCTGAATTCCAATGAGAACAGGCTCAGTCTGCTTAACCTCTCCTCAAGGGAAAATCCCTCTATATCAAAAATCATCCTAATGAATTTTCTCTGGACTGCTTCCAATGCCTATCTCTCTTTCCTTAGATATGATTCGGAGATGCCGGTGTTGGACTGGGGTGTACAAAGTTAAAAATCACACAACACCAGGTTATAGTCCAACAGGTTTAATTGGAAGCACTAGCTTTCAGAGCACTGCTCCTTCATCAGGTGGTTGAGCAGCGCTCCGAAAGCTAGTGCTTCCAATTAAACCTGTTGGACTATAACCTGGTGTTGTGTGATTTTTAACTTTCCTTAGATAGGGGACCAAAGCTATTTACAGTATGGTCTGACTAGTGCCTCTTGTGGGTCTTCTGTTTACTTGTATCCATAGCTTTAGCTTTAGATAGAGCAGATGGGACAATACTAGGGCCTCAGCTACTTACAACATGTGTTAGTGACTCGAAGAGGGTAATATATGTAAATTTGCTGATTTTACAAAGTCAGGCGAAAAGTAGGGGAGGGCAGAGAGAGGCTGCGAAGGTTATGTGCGAGTTGGCACTGAGTCCATAGAACGGAATCCCTACAGTGTGGAAACAGGCCCTTCGGCCTAGCAAGTCCACACTATCCTCCGGAGAGTAACCCACACAGACCCATTCCCCGAACCTATTACTCTACATATAGTAATAGTTGGGAGATGGAGTATAGTGCAGGGAAGTGTGAAGTTGTTCACTTTGGTTGTAAGAATAGAAAACAGAATGGTTTGTACAAGATGTGAAAACTGAACGTCGAGTCAAGAGTCGTGGAACATAGATGGAGTACAGGAGTTGAAGCTCAGGGTCACCCAAGGTCATATGGGATGATGAAGCAAGCTCGACGGGCTGAAGGGTCTACTCCTGCTCCTATTTTGGGGGTCTCTTCCGTTCCCATTCGTGGAGCAATTGAGGATGAGAGGGCATGGATTTCAGGTAATTCAGAAAAGGAGCAGGGCGAGGAAAGCCTTTGTTTTTAAGGACTCACTCAGGGAATGTGGCATCTTTGGCTAAGTCAACAGTTGAGAGTCAAGCATGTTGCTGTGGGTCTGGAGTCCCCATATAGGCCAGACCAGGTAAGGATGGCAGATTTTCTCCCTAAAGGGCAAAAGTCAACTATTTCCCCCAACAGTCTTCATTAGACCCTCAATTCCAGATGCTTTATTGAGTTCAAATTCCATCATCTGCTGAGGCAGGATTTGAACATGGCTCCCCATGACACTAGTTTATTTCCTACTATGTGGATACGCCATCAGGCCATTGCCTGCACTTCCTGCCACAATGAGTGGTTAGGATCTTGAACGTGCTGTGGGGCAGCTGATTCAATCGAGGCTTTCGAGGGGGAATTGGCTTCTTATCTCGAAAGAAGAATACGCAAGATTGGGGAGAAGGCGGGGAAGGCGCGGTGACACTTGCTGTGAAGAGCCAGCACAAAGTGATGGGCCGAATGACTGACTGAGAGAAAGTTTTACATGCGCGCACACACACACACATGGAGAGCAAGAGAACGAAGGCGACAGAGAGGGTTTGAGCAAAAGAGAGACTTCCTGACAAAGAGAGAGAGACAGAGAGATTAAATAGCGTTGGGGAGAAGAGAGAGAGACAGAGAGAAACGGAACTGGAGAGAGAGAGAGAGAGAGAGAGGAGTACAGAACTGGAGGGAGAGAAATAATGAGAGAGAGCAAGAGACAG
>NC_057717.1:98604796-98624842 GCF_004010195.1 Chiloscyllium plagiosum | reverse complement strand
TCTTTGAGAATGCTGGCGGCCTTTCCTTGACAGCGGGAATGGTAGATGGATTCTCGAGATGGGAGGTTGGCCTTTGTGATTGTCCGGGCCGAGTTCACCACTCTCTGTAACCGTCTCCAATCTTGAATGGTACAGTTGCCATCCCAGGTGGTGATACATCCAGACAGAATGCTCTCGATGGCGCACCTATAAAAGTTGGCAAAGGGTATTCACCGCCATGCCAAATTTCCTCAGCTGCCTGAGGAAGAAGAGACATTGTTGGGCCTTTGTAACCAGTGCATCCAGATGAAGAGTCCAGGCAAGCTTGTTGTGGATGCCCATCCCAGGAGCTTGACACTCTCCACTCGTTCCATCTCTGTGCCGTTAAGGTGAGTAACATCCCGCCAAAAGTCGATAATGAGTTCCTTGGTTTTACTGGCATTGAGAGCTAGGTTATTCTCAGTGCACCATTTTGCCAGGTCTTCCACCTCCTGTCTATAGCCTGTTTCTGAGATTCGACTGACTATGGTGGTGTCATCAGCAAACTTGTAAATGGCATTAGTCTGGTATTTGGCAACGCAGTCATGGGTATACAGTGAGTACACTAGGGGGCTGAGTACGCACCCTGGGGGAGGCGGGGGGGACTCCAGTGTTATGTGTTAATGAGGATGAAATATTGTCCCCAATCTTCGCTGATGCAGGTAAAACCAGACCATCCCTACACTCTGCGTTATCAGTAACCAGAGTCTTGGTCACATCCAATACCCACAGCAGAGTCTTTATGACCTAAAAGTCAAGAGAAAAAGAAAATTAAATCATCGACATTTCAATAAGGAAGGAGGTGGTTCAGCCCTTATATCTATGTCTGAAACTTTCAAAATTTGAGTTATCCAAATGAAGGATTTAAAAAAAGGTTTTTGCTCTTCCCTCAAGTTGCTATGAAAGCTCATGTGCTGATCCAAAAGCCCTTTAAACACCACTAACAAGCTTCAGGGATCACTCACCCCCTTCTGCTTCTGACCTCGCGGACATCATCCATTTCAATCTGACTGTCGGTGGTGAGTGTGCCTTTACATGCCTTGGTTACATGTTCTGCAAACTGCTCCCCCAATGCCTCTGAAGCTCTCTTCCATTAAACTCTCGCTAACATCTGGCTTTCCACTCAGTCCCTTGACCACTAGGCCCCACATATCTGGTCCACCTGAGCTTGGAACACATGAAGTGAGTTCTGGTGTATTTTTAAATTCTGGCCTCTGGTCCAAGAAGCCAAAACAGTTCCTCTCTGACTGCCTTATCTGTTCTGCCTTGACTTTCTGTTCAAATCGCTCGCTAAGCTTCTCCATTCCAGGGTCTCCGAATCCATTTGGTTCAACCTTTCCAGGAAGTTTAACTTCTGAAATCCACGTTGTGTCAATGCAGCACTGAGCATCCTTCAAGTTCAATATGTCCTTCCTGAGGCCTGATGCCCAGAACTGCTCACAGTGGAAATACGAGTTACTTTGTTTGTGCGAATAGGGCTTCTCTCAGCCATTCACTTTTCGCCTCAGGGAAGAATTCTCAATCCATTTCCCCACAGTTGCCAAGTTACCGAGAAGAGAAATCAGCTCTTTTCATTATTTGTCCTTTCGATACGTCATTTCGTAAACCCCATGTGCTTTGTCAGAATATGAATCTTTCATTTATTTGTTTTATTACTTTACGTAATGTGGGTGTCACTGGTCAGGTCATCATCTATTGCCCAACCTTCATTGTGTTGGAGAAAGAGGTGGGAGCTACCTTCTTGAATGCTACAGTCCTTGAGTTGGAGAGGCAACCTCAAGGCTATTAAGGGAGGAAGGCTGAGGATTTTCACCTTGCGACAGTGCGACAGGGTGCACTGGGATATAGTTCCAAGTCAGTGTGGTGTGTGTCTTGGAAGGGAAGCGTTGATTCTCCCGTATAAATTGGGAGCAGGAGTAGGCCAGTCGGACCTTTGAGCCTGCTTGGCCACTCTCTGGCTGATCTGATTCCTCCAGGCTCCCATCTACCTGCAATAACCTTTAACCCTCTTGTTTCTCAGGAATCGATCTAATCTCTGCCTTAAGAAGATTCAAAGACTCTACTCCCACCCCCTTTTGAGAGCGAGTATTCCAAAGGTCCACCACCCGTTGTGAGAAAAAGTGTCTTGTCTCACTTTTCAATGGGCGGCCGATGATGTTTCACAATAGCCACTCTTCCTCCACCATCCCAGATCTAGGAATGTCTCAAAAGAGGAAGCATCCTCTCTACATGCACCCTTCCAAACACTGTACACTTGCTGGTGTCCTTCTCGGTGATTGAAGTCATAGATTTAGAAGCAGAACTGGTTTAGCTCAGTTGGCTGGCTTGTTGGTTTACAGAGCAGTGTGATGCCAACAGCATGGGTTCAATTCCTGTTACTATGAAGGGCTCTCCTTCTTAACCTCTCCCCTTCCCTGAGGTCTAGTGGCCCTCAGGTTAAATCACCACCAGTCACTTCTCTCTATCTAATAAGAGAACAACTCCTATGGTCTGGTAAGAGTGTGGCAACACCACAACAGATTTGGAAGGTGCTGTTGAAGGGTCCTTTTGTGAATTGCTACAGTGCATTGTGTAGATAGTACACCCCAAGCATTGCTGATGATGATGGCGGGGGGTGGTTGATGTGAATACTGAAGGGCATGGAAAAAGGGGCATTCCGAAATGGTTAAGAAGGAAGCATTGAGCGGGGGGGGGTGGGCGAATTTAACTGCATTGGCGGCTTCAGAGAGATAACAAAATGAACACCATCTCCAGGCTAAGGCTTGTGTTGTCAGTGATACCCTTTGGCTTCTGTATTTACATCACAAAGCAACCCTTAAACATCAACACCCTTCAGTGTCTCCAACAAGTTGAGTCATCCTTGCATTGTCAAAGCAAAGTCTGACTCACCTGTATGGAGCTGATTTCTCTGTCAACAGTTCCTTTGTAGGCACTGAGAATTATTTAATTCGAGTGTGATTGCAGAGCTCTAAGGCACAGAGGGATCTGGGTGTCCTGGTAAATGAATCACAAAGATTTCGGATGCATTGTTGAGGAAGACAAATGGAATAGTGCAAGGGGACTGTTATACAGAGCATTGGTGAGGCCACATCTGGAATAATGGGGACAGTTCTGGTCTCCTTATTTCAGAAAGGATGTAAATTTGTTGGGAGCAGTTCAGAGAAGATTCACTCAGTCGATACTTGGGAGAGGAGAGGTTTATCTTAGAAAGAGACACTGGACAGACAATGCTGGTTTCCATTGTCGTTTTGAAGAGGTGATCTTATTGAATCATCGAAGATCCTGAGGGGTGTTGACAGGTCGGATGCTGATCTCCTGGTGGGAGAAACTGGAACAGGAGAGACAGTTTAAGACTCAGGGATTTAAGGTGATGATGGCATGGGTCTTTTAGCTATGAAAGGGTCAAGATTATTTGGAATGCTCTTCCCCGGCCAATTGCAGATGGGGAGGCTGGTGAACACATAAAAGCATCAGCCTATTACAATTAAAACTCAGTCCACCTTCTACTTATTCAGTGTCCTGCCATCCATCACACTATAGGAGTGAATTGCACAGGTTCATAACCTCTGAGAGAAGTAATTTCTCCTCTTCTCTGATTTAAATCTATGACCTCTTAGCCTAACACTATGACCTCTCAGTATAGATTGCCTCACATGAGGAAACCTCCCCTCCCCATCCACTTTGCCAATTTCCCCCATAGCACGTTTAGGTGGCTCAGTGGTTAGCACTGCTGTTTCACGGTGCCAGGGAGCCGGGTTCGATTCCAGCCTCGGGCGACTGTCTGCGTGGAATTTACACGTTCTCCCCGTGTCTGCGTGGGTTTCCTCCCACAATCCAAAGAAGAGCAGGTTAGGGTGGGTTGGACATGCTAAATTGCCCATCGTGTCCGAGGATGGACAGGTTAGGTGGATTAACCATGCTGAAATTGTCTCGTAATGTGCAGATTGGGGGCGGTTAAATGTGGCTAATGTGGTTGCAGGGATCTTGGTGGGATGCCCTGCAGAGGGTTGGTGCAGACTTGATTGACCAAATGGCCTCTATCTGTTCTGTTTCTCATAGAATCTGTCAAACCCCTACAGTGTAGAAGTAGGCCATTCAGCCATTGAGTCTACGCCAACCCTCTGAAGAGCATCTCACCCAACCCCCTACCTTTTCCCTGTAATCCTACATTTCCTATGGTTAACCCACCTAGCCTGCACATCTTTGGACCAACCATTTGTCTTATATGCCTCAATTAGATGGCATCCTATGCTTCTGTCCAGCAAGTTTTGGCCTCAACTGCTCAATCTCTCCTCTTAAGATGAACCTTTCTTTGGTGGAATGAAGCTAGTTAATCTCTGAACTGCCTCCAATGCCATTGAATACTTGCTCAAGTAAGGAGACATGAGGACAATGAGACAGGGGTGGGGCTGTTGACTCGGACCAAGTGAGCTAAGGATGAGAATAGGGTGCAGAGTGAGCAATAAGGTATGACTAGGAGGAAGAAGAGCTGCAGATTAACATTATTTAATATGCTATTTTGGAAGTCTGACTTAACTGCTGTATTCCGTGTGGTAGTGCGGTGAGGTACTGTTATAGTCATGATTACTTCAGTGACATAACGTGCGAGCTGAAAAGTAACAAAATCCGTCAGATGGATTTCTCCCTGAATTTGGCAGCAGTCCAACATGATGCTGAGATTACAGGAAGTTCGCCTGTTGTGAGATCCTGGAAATAACTCAGCCTCTATATAAAGCAGTGATCTATTAGGGTTATATCCGAAAGCGAGGATACACTCCCAGTTCTTGTAGTACACCCTGTCCCGCTCAATGCCAGTTCTACTTGCGCCCCCACCCCCTCCCAGTTTGCCTTCGAATTAATAGCAAATCTTCTACTGCTGTCAATGTGGTAAAGAGACAGCCACAATGCAGTTAGGAAGAGCAGGCCAGGACTTTGAGCTACTGATGGGGTGGTCAATGTATAGATCTGAGTTAGGATTCATAACTGGGAAGTGGAATTGTGTAGTTGGGGGTGGGATAGGGTGAGGGTGGTGGGGGGTGACAAGAGCTAAAGGTTATCATTCCCACACTCTTCTGCCCTTCTCCAATGGTTTGATTCCCGCCTGTCTGTGTGGAGTTTGCACATTCTCCCCGTGTCTGTGTGGGTTTCCTCCGGGTGCTCCGGTTTCCTCCCACAATCCAAAGGATACGCAGGTTAGGGTGGATGGGTCCACGCTGAAATTGTCTCATAATGCAAGGCTTTGTGGGATTAACCGGGTAAGTATAGGGTGGCAGGAGGCGGGTCAGGTTGGGATGTCCTTCAGGTGGTTGGTGCCACTTCGATGGTGCAGCTGGTGATGAGTCTGTGAGGCGGCTCTCCTGACTTGAGCTCCTGTGCCCACGTTGTTAGCGGCGTTCTGAAGAAGGGTCACTGGACCCAATATGTTAACTCTCTTCACAGATGCTGCCAGACTTGCTGAGTTTCACCAGCAGTTTCTGTCTTGGTTTCAGTCCTGCAGCACCCACCATTTCTTCATTCCTTTCTTGGCAAGGGGGCTCTTTGCAGAGCTGACTGGGACTACAGTGCCCTTATCATCTTCTGACTCATGGCCCAGTGACCATGACAGTTCTATCCTATGTCTGAGGGATTCAGGGGGCTCGTTTCAAGGAACAATTAACTATCAGCCATGCTGGTGTTGGAATGACATCACAATTAGAGTGGCGGGGTGGCTCAGTGGTTAGCACTGCTGCCTCCCAGCGCCAAGGACCAAGGTTCGATTCCAGCCTCGGGCGACTGTCTGTGTGGAGTTTGCACATTCTCCCCATGTCTGTGTGGTTGACTCTCGCGTCTAAAGATGTGCATGTCAGGATGAATTGGTCACACTAAATTACCCAAAGTGCCTAGGGATGTGCAGGTTAGGGAGAATTGGCCACGCTAAATTACCCATTGTGCCCAGAGATGAGCAGGTTAGGGTGCATTAGCCGTGCTAAGTTGCCCATAGTGTCCAGGGATGCGTAGGCGAGGTGGATAAGCCATGGAAAATGCAGGTTTACAAGGATAAGGTAGGGGTGAGGGGTCTGGGTCGGAAGGTCGGTGTGGGCCGAATGGCCTGCTTCCACATTGCAGGGTTCTACGTATCGGCCAGCCTGGGTAAAGACAATGAGTTTACTTTCCAGATGCACATTAGTAAAGCCCTTTTGGCTTTTCTCACAATCGACCAGGTCATTGACACCAGCTCAGATTCATCTTTTCCTACGTGACGCCAAATCTTTGGGTTTAATTTCCCATGCCAGCTGTGGACTGGGGAACCTCACCTTTCGCCATGCTTGGAGATTGTTGCCTTTCACCATTGTCTCTCTAATAGAGAGAAAGCCTCTTTGTGAACCACAGCTAATCACTTAAGTGAATTCAGAGAATTCACCACTAGATAGTCATGGTGGTATTGAACCTGTGTTCTCTAGATAACTAACTCTTGAATATGTCTAGACTCACAGAGCAAGGAATGGATGGCAAGCTGACCACAAAATAGGAAACGGCATGCAAAGACAGAAATTGCTGGAAAAACTCAACAGGTCTAGCAGCATCTTTGGAGAGAGATTAACATTTCAAACTCAACGGCCCTTCTTCGGAGCTGATGGTTGCTAGGAAAGGGTTGGTGTATATGCTGAAGACAGGGGGTTTAGGAGTGAATTGTTAGGCCGAGATGGATCCCAGAGAGAGAGAGCGACAGATAAAGAGACGGACGAGTGTGAGCCAGGGAGGAGGAAAAGCTGATTATGGGGACCGTGAATCAGTGAAAATGTATTGACTGTGCTCAAAGCAGACATGGCCTGGAGTGTTGTGGATGAGGTCGGGGGTAAGGACGTGGAAGTAGGTGCTCGCGCTCTCAAATGATTGAACTCAACATTGAATCCAGAAGGCTGCAGGGTCCCTGAGAGGAAAGCGAGGTGTTGTTCTTCCAGCTTGTGCTGAGCTTCACTGGAGCACTGCAGCAAGCCTGAGACAAGAGCTGTCGGCCAGGGAATAAGGGTGGGCTGTCAAAATGGCATGCAACTGGAAGCTGGGGGTCAGTTTTGCAGACAGAGGAAGTCAGTGAGTCTGAAGAAAGGTAGGAAATTGATATTTCACCTGGATCGGGGCTGGGGCAAATGCGGTTCACCATTGACACCCTCAAGGGTGGTCCTAGTGGAGGTAGTCAATGCAGAGGGCAGCTACAGCAAATTACAGACTGGCTTTTGGGTGCCCACCCACTGGGGGGCATATTTAGAACGGTGGGCATGGACAGAAATTATGTCGGGTGTCCAGACAAACAGGTTCAGCCCCCACTGTCCAGGAGCTCACCCCCACACTGACAGAGAGAAGGCTGAAACCGGAGACCCACATGTCATATTAAAATAAACAATTAAGGGTCCATTGAGGCTGTTAACAGCTAAGTTTGACCTGGTATTATGTTGCCCACACCAGGACAAGTGGGGCAGATGGCTGGGTGTCTCATTTCTCAATGCAAAAAGCGGGGCAGAAGGTATTTTGGCTGGGGCTTTGCCCTTTGAAGCACCCTCTGTACGTCCTTCCTCCCTGTCTGCTCTTTAAACCTCGTCCCTCCACCCCATTTGCTAAGGGGTTCCAACACATCCCGTCCCAATGCGTTGGACTTACCTGGGCCCACAGGGGCTTTTATCCAATGCCGATAAATGGTGCGACCGGGGCAGTTGGAGCTGAAGAGGTTCCCCAACCAAAGGGCAGAAGTTCCATTAATTGCCCCTGCCCGCAGCGGGTCACGCAGCAGGGCAGGATTCTCTACAAACTGCCATCCGATTATCAATTTGCCACCTGTGCCCCATAATAATGTGTCCCACGATAACCTGCCCCCAGGGAAGCGTGCTGCTACAACACAGAGACAGACGGCCTACTCAGATCAGGCTTTCTGCCTCTGCATTTGCAACGCTGTAAACTTAAAACCGTCAAAGACCCTCAAAACTGACCCCAACCGTTCCCAACCAGACTTTCTGAATAACCAAAACCCAAACAGTGTGAACAGCCAATTCTGGACCATTTTGTAACTTAAACAAAAGCCTCAAGTATTTATTAACAAAAGGATAATTTGATCCGAGGCATGTTAAACAAGAAAGTAATCTCACTCGCAAACAAAAGCATAAATTGCTGCTAAAATTCAGCAGGTCTGACAGCATCTGTGGAGAGAAATTAGCGTTAACATTTTGGGTCGACTGATCCTTCCTCAGAATTCAAAGCAATCTCAAAGATAATCACAATTTAAACCCTTAACTTTTAGCCGCCCTCAGACAGACAAACACAATTAAGGGATAAATTAAGGAAAAACAAAACCGGATTACTTCCACAGTTTTCACAATGTTTTGTTCCACAGGAACATATGATCCGAAGAGTGTGGTGCTGGAAAAGCACAGCCAGGCAGGCAGTATCTCAGGAGCAGGAGAGTTGACGTTCCGTGCAAAAGCCCTTCATCAGGAATGAAGAGCTCATGCCCAAACTGTTGACTGGTCCTGCTCCTCGGATGCTGCCTGACCGGCTGTGCTTTTCCAGCACCAGATCTTCAACTCTGATCTCCAGCATCTGCAGTCCTCACTTTCTCCCAGGAACATATGATCACTTCTTAATTGATTTTCTGAAGATATTGGATAGGGCCACCATTTCACTTCACTCTGAGGAAGTCAGTGACACCTATCAACATAGGCACTGATATTGTCTATTCTTTGAATTTTCAACAGCTGATAATGGGAGGTGAGGCAGGGAGCTTTCAAACCTTCAAGCTGCAGCATCAACAGAGAAGAATCTTCTCTCAGAAAGCCAGTCCAAAACCCCAACTTCAAAACCTTGACTCCCTTGACTCTGTTGTTATCTGATTTTTAACTTTGTCCACCCCAGTCCAACTCCAGCACCTCCACACCATTCCCTCTGCTTGACCATCATCTTGCCTTCCAGACTTTCTGTCACCATGATTAGAATAGATTCCCTACAGTGTGGAAATAGGCCCTTCAGCCCAACTAGTCCACACTGACCCTCCAAAGAGTAACCCACCCAAACCCATTCCCATATTTACCCCTGACTATTGCGCCTGACACTATGGGCATTTTAGCATGGCCAATTCACCTAACCTGCACATCTTTGGACTGTGGGAGGAAACCAGAGCAGCCAGAGGAAACCCACGCAGACACGGGGAGAATGTGCAAACTCCACACAGACAGTCGCCTGAGGTGGGAATCGAACCCGGGCCCCTGGTGCTGTAGGCAGCAGTGCTAACCACTGAGCCATCGTGCCACCCCAGTTTCCAGGTACGAGCCCATTAGCAGCCAAACATCTACTGTCTAGTTAAGCATGCTGCTCCCTTGAACCCCACTCCCCTGCCCTTCGCCTGGAGTTGAAGGCTCTATCGAATCCTTCCAGTAACACCAATGTGCAGTAAACTTCCAGGTCTGTCTTCATGAAGGGTTTTCGATTTTCCGAAACGTCGATTTTCCTGCTCCTCGGATGCTGCCTGACCTGCTGTGCTTTTCCAGCACCACACTAATCTTCAAAAATAAACAACAGCTTCTCTGGGCTTTTTATCCTCCTGTTTTTAACACAAGCTGCTACTCACAGTCCAGAGGTCACCTTCAGCTCACAGCTGTCCGTTCACAACTGCGAAACAGAATTGATCAAGGGATAAAATTATAAAAAGTGAGAAACAAAAACCAGTGAGGCTTCCAATACAGCGGAATGGATTTGCAGTTGATAAATCGACTTCAATGAGTGTCGATGCATTTTGGTGGAGAGAACAAGGAGACCATTAACTCCTTGAAGTGTCGGGTGTCTAAAGGAAGCGGAGAAGGCAAGGGAGCTGCAAAATGTACCGAAATATTGCAAATGACATGGCTTGTAAAATAAAGCGTAAAGAAAATCCACTGGATCTCCCTGCAAAGAGGAATACCGTTGGCAGAGAAGTTACGGTGAACTTGATTCTTGATTAGACTTAATTGGTTAGAAACATAGAAAATATGTTTCTATGCACCAACTACCTTTTATCTTAGCCTGCTTGGCACACTTTCCTCATTCCTGAAGAAGGGCTCATGCCCGAAACGTCGATTCTCCTTCTCCTTGGCTGATGCCTGACCTGCTGCACTTTTCCAGCAACACATTTTCAGCTCCTGCACCACCAGTCAATGGCTTGATCATGCCATTTCAGTATCCCTCTGGAGCTCTCTCTCCATACCTCTAGCTGCAAGGGCCACATCGAACTCCCTCTTGAATATATCTTAACTGCCTGGCCCCAACAACTTCCTGTGGGAGAGAATCCCACAAGTTCACAACTCCCTGAGTGAAGAAATTCTTCCTCATCTCAGTCCTGAATGGCCTACCCTTTATTCTGAAACTGTGACTCTTAGTTCTGGACTTCTCCAACATCAACAATATTCTTCCCGCATCTCGTCCCATCAGGATTTTACACATTTTTATGAGTTTACCCCCCCTTATTCTTCTAAATTCCAGCAAATACAAGCCCAGTCGATCCAGTCTTTCCTCATATGTCAGTCTTGCCATCCCCGGAATCAGTCTGGTGAACCTTTGCTGGACTCCCTCAGTAACAAGAATGTCCGTCTTCAGACTGGGAGACCAAAACTGCACACATCACTCAAGGTGTGCCCTCACCAAAGATCTTTCTAACTGCAGCAAGATGTTCAGTTCTACCCTCCATGTTATGAAAAGAACAATTGAGTCATTGTTGAAGGGGCAAGCAATTGATTTATTGGAGTGATGAGTGAAGTGCGGGGTTTGACTCCTGAAGGATTTTAATGTTGGAGATCTTTTACTCTCAAAAGCAAAAGAGTGAGTAAGGGGTGACTGGACAAGAGTCTTTCAGATTACAATTGGATACACATGGAGAGGAGGTTACCATTTAAGGGTGAGACTGGAAACTGGGAGGAAGACATAAGCAGAACATAGAACAGAACAGGCCCTTCGGCCCTTGATGTTGTGCTGGCCTTTTATACCACTCTAAGGTCAGACCCTTAATTGCACTATCATCCGTGTGCAAGTGTCACTTAAATATCCCTAATGCATCTGAGTCTACTGCCACTGCTGGCAGTGCACTCCCGTATCCACCACTCTCTGTAAAGAAAGACATGGTCAGCAATAAATCCTATAGGAAAATTCCTGGAGAAACCTCTTGTACATGTCTATTCACTTTGATGGTTGACTCATTGAAAAGGAACCTGGGAAGTGGGATTAGAATGGTGGCTCGCGTATTCAGGCTGTCCAGATACGAAGGGCTGACTGGCCGCTTTCTGTGCTGAATAATGTCTACATTCTACTTTCTACGGTTCTTCACCCAGAGAGTTGTTACAGCCTGGAGCTTGACCCCAGGAGGAGTGATTGCGGTGACTACCTCAGAACATTTGACCAGACTGTAAGAAATAGAAGCTGGTGTAGACCATTCAGCCCGTTGGATGTATTCCACCATTCAATAGGCTGATGTGACTGTGGCCGGAAGGCCAATTTCCAGCCTGTTTCCCATAACCCTCAACTCCCTTGTCCATCAAATATCTGTCCAACTCAGCCCTGAATATATTCCATGACCCAGCCCCTGCTGCTCCCAGGCTGAGATCCCAAAGGCTAAAGGCTCTCCGTGATTGCAAATTCCACCTCGTCTTTGTCCCAAAGATTAGATTTCCTACAGTATGGAAACAGGCCCTTCGGCCCAATAAGTCCACACTGGCCCTCTGAAGGACCAACTCAGATCCTCTATTTATCCCTGACTAATGCCCCTAACACTACGGGCAATTTAGCATGGCCAATTCACCTGACCTGCACATCTTTGGATTGTGGGAGGAAACCAGAGCACCCAGAGGAAACCCACACAGACACAGGGAGAATGTGTAAACTCCACACAGACAGTCGCCTGAGGCAGGAATCAAACCTGGGTCCCTGGTGCTGTGAGGCAGCAGCACTAACCAATTAGCCACCCAAAGAAGACGCCTCTTACTTTGAACCTGCGCCCCCTGCGGCTTCGACATTCCCACGTAATCCCAATCATATTCTGGCAGAGATCGACTGATCCATGATTGACAATGGCATCAACACACACATGGTGTTGAGATCTGTCATATGGCCTTATTGAAAAGTGGGATGGGCTGGAGGGGCCAAATGGCCTACTCCTGATCCCAGTTTGTATTGGAGGGGGGAGGGGAAAGCATCCTCTCTGCATCCAGCCCCTAAAGCCTCAATCAGATAACCTCTCAGTCTTCTAAACAGCGATAACTATTTATAATATATTGCTGAAAACATGAGGGGGCAAGTCTATTCTGATGGTGTTAGATTAAAAGAGCAGGAGGAGGTCCATGTGAAGCTAATAATACAGATGAGCTGTATCAAAAAGCCTGTTTCTGTGCTGCATAATGTTCCAATATATAATAACCACAGAACAATTGGCGAGATGTTGGAAATATTTCCTGCAGTGAGTCAGGACAGATAAGGACCAGCTAACTAAGGGGAGTTGGACCGGGCTACATTCTCAGTATTAATTAAGGGGCAGCTCAGTGGCTCAGTGGTTAGCACTGCTGCCTCATAGTGTCAGGGACCCGGTTTCCATTCCCATGTTGGGCGAGTGTCTGTGTGGAGTTTGCACATTCTCCCAGTGTCTGTGTGGGTTTCCTCCCACAGTCCAAAGATGTGCACGTTAGGGTGAATTGGCCATGCTAAATTGCTCATAGGGTTCAGGGATGCGTAGGTTAGATGCATTAGTCAGGGGTTAACGTAGGGGAATGGGTCTGGGTGGGTTTACTCTTCGGAGGATCTGTGTGGACTTGTTGGGCCGAACTGTAGGGATTCTAATCTAATTCTGAGAAGAGGTGCCAAAAACTAGGTTAGTATTCCCTTGTGTACGGAAGGGGTGACCGGGTGGAGACTTTTGAAAGGAGGTTGTTGGATCAGTAAGGGAAGGTAGTCACCATTCCAACATCAGCACCAGGCTGTTCAGGAGGGAAGCTAAGGGAGGGCGCCTCCTGGTAAAATGTGGTGGATGCCTGTGGCCTGTTACTGCAGGATGCAGTGAATACCAACTCAGCGATTCGGAAATCAAAGCATCTTTTGTCCGTCAAGGTCACAGAGAGGGTGTAGGCCCAAGGCACATAGATGGCGTTAGAATGTGGATCAACCGCGCTCTTACCGAATGACGTAGCAGACTCAGGGGACTGAATGGCCTCTTCTTAGTCCCACGAACCACTTAGCAGCAGGAAATCATGGCGACAGAGAAACCTGCACCACAACCCAAGGCAGCTGTTCAGAGTCCATTGGGGGAAGGTTCCGAAGGGAGTGCAAGGGTCACCGCAGATAAATAGGATGGGGTCTGGAACTCACTGCCTGAAAGAGTTATCAAGGTAGAAGTGTGAAGGGTATTTGAAAAAAAATTTGGATCTGTAGTGCATATAGGGCTGAAAAGTGGCGGGTTAGGCTCTATTCTGGTCAGCTCAGGCCTGATGGGCCGAATGGCCTCCTTCTCACAATAGAGCGAATGGCCTCATTCTATGCCATATGCTTCAATGATTCGACATTTAAATTCAAAGTTACTACCTAGACTTGCTTCAATGCGTGGAAGGCACTCTTTAGAATTAGTAAGTGGCATTGCTCTTTCTGCATTGGCAGAAGGTATTAAATGGTACATGCAATAAAGTCCTGTCTTGTTTCTAAGAGTTGCGTGTTACTAGTGAATGTCCTCAAAGTGCGTGACCAATCAGCTGTGCAGGTCAAACTGAGATTTTCAACTGCTGTTGGGTCCTGGTTTATTCTTCCACCCACCCCAAGGCTTTCTGTCTGGAGAGAGGGAGACCCCCACATACTCACTTACACACTCACACACTCACACACACATACTCACACACACACACACACACACACTCACACTCACACTCACACACACACACACACACTCACACTCACACACATACTCACTCACAGATATACTCACACACACACATACTCACACACACACATACTCACACACATTATACACAAACTCATACACACACACTCACATGCACACAAACTCACACACATGCACTCACACACATACATACATGCACTCTCACACGCACATACATGCACAGAATCACACAATGTGCACATACAGCACTCACACACAAAACACACTCAGTCACACACACACAACAGAAATATAAAAACAAAACACTGATACACAGTCACACATACAACAGACACACACCTGCACACTCCCACATGTACTCACAATCACACAGACTTATACACACACTCACAATCACACACATAGATTTACATCGACACAGTTTCACGCACACACACTCATACGTGCACACACTTTCACTGACATACAAATACAATCACACAGGTAGACCTACACACACACATTCATACACATGCACTTACACTGATACAGTTTTTCACACACACACTCACATACACATGCTTTCACTGACACACACCCACAAAAACACATATCGTGCAAAAAATGTACTGTAAATGGAATATCCCAAAAAGGTAGATAGAGAGAGAGGGCGACCCCACCTCAAAACATTGTTGATGTTGTGTTAATTGTGTTATTAAGATTAAGGATTTTAAAAATTGCAGTGGTATTGATTGAACATGTGCTGTGAGCACATATAGAGAGGGACTGCTTGGACTCTGGGTTGGCGAGGCAATAGGAAATAGGCATTTGTAATGCTACATTGTGGAAATAAAGTAAATTTCAAGAAAGGCATTTGCATCTAGTTTTATATGTCTGGCTTGGAATCCGATTGTCATGCTATTGGGGTCTTACTGCTGCTTCCAATCAATTGGCCCTCTTGACTCCAGAGCCATTCACTTCCCCCCTAAATTGGATGCCAGGCACAATCCCCATCCCTGACCAGTGGTTGGCCGAAGGAGGTGAAAATCACATTGAGTGATTGGTTCCATGTTTCTGACAGACATTTCAGCCCAATGATTGGGTTCAGAGAAAGTCTAGCCCTAAATTAATAAATCCTCTTTAAACTCTCTACTGTTCCATTAGAGGGCATTCTCAGTTGGATTTGAAAGTTTCTGTAGTTGAGTAGGAGGTGTCTGTTTTTGTTTCTTTTCTCTTTATTTCAATAAGCATAGTTCATGATAATAGTGTATATTATCAGCAACGGTAAAGTTGCCATAGTCCCCAGCCGACTATAGGGCTGCTCTGTCATTGGAGAGAGGTGACTGGTGCTGGTTTAACCTGATGGTCAGCATGCCTGAAGCAAGAGGAGACGTTGAGAAGGAGAACCCTTCACAGTGACCTTAGCTGGTGTTGGGAACTGAACCCATACTGCTGACTAAGCTAATTATCCCCACACAATGGCAATACTATAGAGACTGAGGAATTGCTGGTTCTTTTTAACTCTATCACAGGGGGTTGGCATCACTGACCAGCTCAGCATTCATTCTGGATTAGTGGTGCTGGAAGAGGACAGCAGTTCAGGCAGCATCCAAGGAGCTTCGAAATCGACATTTCGGGATTCACCTTCATCAGGACATTCTCCATTCCTGATGAAGGGCTTTTGCCCGAAACGTCGATTTCGAAGCTCCTTGGATGCTGCCTGAACTGCTGTGCTCTTCCAGCACCACTGATCCAGAATCTGGTTTCCAGCATCTGCAGTCATTGTTTTTAGCTCAGCATTCATTGCCCATCTCTAATTTTCCGAGGGAAGGTGGGGGCGAGCCACTTTCTTGAACCACTGCAGTCCACAGGGTTGTAGATACACCCACCATGCTGTTAGGAGGGAGAGTTCATATGGAATCCATCCAGTTCCCCTTCCTCCATCTTCAAAGAGCAAGTGTTGGTTTATCCCAGAAATCAATGAAGTTCTGCTTCCACTATACAAGACGGGAGAGGTTGATACAGCAGCAAGACTTGTAGTCTAGAGTTTCAGCCTAACTTCCTGATTCAAATCTCACCACAGCAACTAGTGCAGGCTTCACTCAGTTAATAAAAGTCTAAAATTGAAAACTAATCTGGTGGCAACCATAGACTTTCAATTGTTGCATTTTGTAACAAAAAAAGCTATTAATTTAGGAAATGGAATCCTTACATTATTTGTGTAATACATTCTAAATCATGATTGAATACAGGAATCTAAGAGGCGTTTTAATGAATTAGCAATATACTATAACTATAGTACCAAGTAACACATGGTGTATTATTTTGTTATAAGTATTTATCCCTTTAAGATGACAAAGTCTAATTCAGGTTAGGTCAGTCAGAGCTCAATTGTAAGTTGGTCAGCGATCTTTCCAGTTTGATAGTTGCTGTCAGTTTCCGATTGTGCACCCAGTACATTCTGCTTGTGGTTTAATGTATGGCGAAGTGTGATGGTGGAAATATCGATACATGGTTATTCAGTGTACAACATATGGGCGGTAGCTACAACATAACCAATAACTTATTGAGACATTGCTTGCAGTTCATTAGTAGCAATCTCCTCACCATGATCTCAATAAAGTTATACATAGCAAAAGCCACTGGTGTGATCTAGAACAGCCCAGTGACCTCCACTGACACCATGACCAGTCTGGCTAGCCATCATGTTGAAGGCTTCATCATCGTCTCCAACTTGCCCATCTAGTCAAATATGCAGCAACCCACCTCCCATCTCCCCATGCCTGTCCACCACCAATAAAGCATGAGTCAGGAATGAGGCAGAATATTCCTCACTTGCTTGGATAGGTGCAGCTCTAACAACACTCAAGAAGGTCAACTCCTGAAAGGGCAACTTAACATCTCTTGCAAATCTCCAGCTCCCCTTTCTCAAAGGTGCTTGCAGGGATGAGCAATGAATAAATGATGCAGGCCAAAGTTGATCAGTACTTGGTCAGTACCGCTTCCAAAATTCACCCCCTCACCCACTGACGCTCAGTAGCAGCAGGGTGAACCAACTACAAGGTGCACTACAGAAATTCATCAAGTCTCCTTCAACAACACCTGCCAACCCTACAAATACTACTAACTGGAATGACAAGAGCCACTCACCATCCAACATGGAATTATATCGCTGTTCCTTCACTGTCGTTGGGTCAAACTCCTAGAACTCCCTCCCTAATAGCATTGTGGGCATACCCACCACAACGGTTCAAGGAAGTGACTAACCATCACCCTCTCAAGGACAATTAAATGTGGGCAATAAACAGACTAATTAGTGAGGCCTATGTCCCATGAACAGATTTTTAAAAGCCTCATTTTAGTCCCATCTCTACTATTCCAATGCTAACAGAGAAAAAGGCCTTTAAAAAATTGGAGCAATTAATATTATTTTCAATCCCGTCTCCATTTTTCCCCTGGGCGTTACATGCTGGAATGTCATGGAGATTAAGCTGCAATTTTTGGAAACTCTCGAGACAATCCTGGGAGTGAGGCGACCCTACTTCCTGGGAGAATTCATAACAAGGTTTCACTCAAGCGAGGAGATGTTTTGGAAAGCAGCGATCTTGAGTGCCTCTGGTTTAATTGCAATAGCCAAACGCAATGCAAAGTGAGCCAATGGGGCAGTAGCCATGCTGTATGGGATGTGCAGGGGGGCGGCGTTGAAGTTATCAGATCCAGCCATGATGTTATTGCGTGGTGGAGCAAGCTGGAAGGGCCTCCTCTTGTCCCCAGTTCACATGAGCCGCCTGGTTGCTGTCCAAGGTGCTGACGCCGGTCCGTTCCAGCACCACACGCCATGGCTAACATCCCGTGCGTTTCTGTGGCACCTCGACCCTTCGCTGGCATCTCCCAGAGCCTTCTCAAGTCTATTGGGTCCTTGGTCAGGTCTGACTCCCTCAAGGCGGTGGCGTGGGCAAACGTTGGTAGTTCATGTCCACTACCGTCCCACCGAAGCGCCCCCACACGTCTATCAGGAGAGGGTCCCTACCCTCAGGGTTCCAGCCGATGGTGGCGTTCACTGGTAATTACCATTCCTGGCTTCATGTGGGCCTGGGAAAGGCGAGGCAGCAGTGTGAGAGTGATGGGTTCCTAATGTCCTGTCCTGAAGGTAAACTGAACCTCACAGGCACAAACATTGCAAAGGGACACACGCGTGGGCACATATAGACAAGCATACATAAAAAAACAGATACACACAATCTCACATACACACACAGGCGCACACTCATACACGCACATGCACACATACGCATACTCATACACGCGTAGATACACATTCTAAGACACAGACAAACACACAGATGCACACGCTCTCTCACATGCACACAGATGCACACACTCACAAAAACACAGATACACACATATACAATCAGATACTCACACATGCACACACAGGGAGACAAATACACATACAAAGACACACATACTCGCTCACACACACAATCGCACTCACTCACACACTCAGCTACATACACATTCACTCACACAGACACAGAAACACACACACTTACACACACACTCACACAGATAGAAACACATACACACACTGACAGACACACACTGACACACACTCCCAAACACAGAGATATAGCACAGACACACACACAGACACAGAAACGCACACACACTGGCAGACACACACTGACACACACTCCCAAACACAGAGATATAGCACAGACACACACACAGACACAGAAACGCACACACACTGGCAGACACACACTGACACACACTCCCAAACACAGAGATATAGCACAGACACACACACAGACACAGAAACGCACACACACTGGCAGACACACACTGACACACACTCCCAAACACAGAGATATAGCACAGACACACACACAGACACAGAAACGCACACACACTGGCAGACACACACTGACACACACTCCCAAACACAGAGATATAGCACAGACACACACACAGACACAGAAACGCACACACACTGGCAGACACACACTGACACACACTCCCAAACACAGAGATATAGCACAGACACACACACAGACACAGAAACGCACACACACTGGCAGACACACACTGACACACACTCCCAAACACAGAGATATAGCACAGACACTCTCTCACACACACACACACACACTCACAGTATTAAAGCACTCCAAGCTCATACACTGCAGGTAAGAGGAGAAATACTGCATCCTCCATAAATCAGTTGGGGTTGGAGGCAGAGGGGAGGGAGGCTGTCTGGGAGGGTACTGAATGTTAAAGACAGGCCCCGTCAGTTCTGCCTCCGTGAAGCGGCAGCCAATCAGACAGCACGCTCCCTCTAACAGATGGGAACATAAAGCGAACAGGAGCACACTGCAGGGCTATTGAAGCTTAAACCTCGGGGGCAGGAGCAAAAGGAAAGCTTGTCCGGACCCTCAGCATCCCAGCCACTAGATTGTTTTTTTTTATTTTGAGCCCGTGTGTGTGTGTGTGTGTGAGAGAGAGAGTGTGTGGGTGTGTACGTGTGTCGTGTGCACACACGCGCCTGTGTGCAAGACTTTATGTCCATTGGAAACCAATTGAAGACAGAGGCGAAAATAAGACGTTAACCAACTGCGCTCCTCCTTTACAAATCTTTCTCCCTCCCCAAGAAGATTGAAAGCCACGCCGGACTTAGAAATCGTCGCTCTGCCCGTTAAGAATGGTCACTGTAGGTATTTGTGGTTTTTTTTTTCTCTCTCTCTCTCTCTCTATCATTGGCGGTTTGATCTTTCCCTCTCGTTATAGCCATTTCTTTTTGTGCTGTCTTTTGTTCCCTGTAACACAGCTTCCAAGATGTGTGTGTGTGAGAAGGCTTTTGTATGCCTTTCCTGATGTAAAATGGCCCCTCTTCCCTCAGAGAAAGCAGGGTGGGTCTCAATTCTCTAAAGACATAGGACACGTAGAGGGCACTCAGGCGATGGTGAACTGTCCCTCCCTCCCTCCTCCACCTCCCCTCCTCCCCCCCCCAAAAAAATTGCGAAGTCTCTTTTGTAAATGAGGATGGGGGTGATAGAGATACCTTTTTTTTGCTGTTAACGTGTCTCGTTTCAGGTCTGAAAGAAGGAATTGATACATTGTGTGTTGGAGGGCGGTGGTTGGAAGGGGAGGGAGATGGTTGTGAATGGCGGGGGGGGGGGTGG
>NC_057717.1:98584133-98604068 GCF_004010195.1 Chiloscyllium plagiosum | reverse complement strand
CTTCCATCCCCCTCCCCAATACACCCCCGCAACCCAATCCCTGTGGAAATGTAATCAGGTTGTCGGAATGCTAAAAAAAAAAGGCAGTTATGAAGTGGATTTTGCTTTCTAGGTGAAAAGCCCTTTCATTGATGCAAAATGTGCTTGCCTTTCCAAGCCAGACTGAGACACAGGAGGGATGTTTCCGAGCAAGAGACTCCATTACCAAATGGTCTGCGCTTGGTACAGGGAGACCAAGTGACACTACAATGCCTCCACATTGCCCAGCCGAGATGGCCTAAGTCAATCCCATAGTGGACTTGTCAGTCAAACTCCTTCTCCACCCCTCCCACACCATTATTCATCCCACGCACACCCCTCCCAATGCAGCCGTACATTTCAACCCCCAAGCCACCACCAACCCTAGAATATCCACCTGGCATTTCACTGCAGGACGGTGGCACATTTCCTGTGCCCCTGGTGCCGAGGAGAGGGATTGGAACATCATTGCAAGGCAAACAGCACAGCCATTGTGGGTGGGTGGGGGGGGGGGGGGGTGTTGTGGGGTGGGGACAAGGGGGGAAGCGGGGAACGACGACCCCGCCCCCCCTGAGTGCCCCCCCCCCCCGTCAGAGTCAACTCTACCCCTAGGTCAGCGGCACCTGCCACAAACCAAAGGGTCAAGGGAACAAGAATTCTATCTGATCCCACTTTAGAATGAGCGCCTTTAGCAATTCCCTCTCAGCAGATCCAGAGCTCGCTGGAAACTGTGTGTATTTCCGAACGAACCGGGGGAGGGGGGAATAAAATAGGCCATTCGGCCCTTCAAGAGTCTGCCGCCAGTCGATAAGATCACGGTTGATCAGATTTCGACCTCAGCTCCACAATCCTGCATATCCCCCGATAATATTTCACCCCCTTTGGCAATCGATAACCTGTCCGTCTCTGTCTGAAATAGAATTGTTGGTATTCTCTCTCGTTGGATCATTCTGTGTATCTATTCCCACCCAGCTGCTTAGCGTCAGGCAACGGGGTTTTTTCTCTCTCTCTCGCTGTGTTCATTAATTCAATGGCGCTGCTAAACCATGCCCAGGTGACTTGCTTTCCTGTTTTAATTTCATATTTGTTATTTGTTTTTCCTGGTGGGGGAGTGGAGGGATATTGAATTTGATTTCCCGACATCAGGTTAGTCAGAAATTAATTCAGTTGTACGCTGTGGCGCTCCTAATGGAACTCGCTTTGAATAATGACTGACTGTTGTATATTTGCTTATGCCAGATCGATTTGATGGACACTAGGGCTAATTGCAGTGAAACTTACATTTTTTCGGCCCTTAATTATTGATGAAACACCAGGAAATGAATCTGGCTGTCAGTGGGTTTGGATAGGTGTGAAATCAATGTGAAACTATACCGGATTGAAAATCAAGGCATAGATTCTGTAGTAGGAGTGTCAGATAAATTCAGAAGACGCTTTCTGTTAAATTATGCCTTTGTCTCCTGCGAGGGAAAAAAAAACAGATTTCAGTGACTGAACCTTCAGCAGATCCTTCGTCCGGAGTCCACCTCGCACACCACTCAATCCACCCCATCGTGCCCACCCCCTCAACACCCCACACCCCTCCCTCCTCCCCGACCGCACCCACCCTCTCCCGAACGCAGTGGTTAGCCCCGTTTTCCCTGTTGCTCTTGGGCCGCTACCTGTCAGCGGCAGGGATTCAGAGAGGGCCTTTCATTCCAGAGCCGGGGTCGATGGCAAGAGTGCATCGGCTCGCTTCAGCGCTTATGGCAAGGGGCTGTCCCACTCGGAATGACCGTGTCGTGCTCAAACTCAAAAGTCTCCCTCCTTCTCCTGCCCCTCTAACCAAGACTGAGGCAGCTTATAGCGTGGTCCAGTCCTGACAGCACTCAGGGAGAGAGAAGTGTATAATTTGATGGCAAATCACCTGTATTACTGTGGGCTTTTATTCAAAGCAAAAGGACAATTCTCCAAGCGACAAGAGCTTGTGTCTAACAATGAACTATGCTAAAGGCTTGTGATTGTGATTATTGATGTTGGCCCTGTGGTGCAGGTGGTAATGTCTCAATCTCTGGGCTCAGGAGCGGGTTGATGAAATACATTTTTAAAATTTGAAAAAGCCAAACAGAAATTAAAAAAAAAAGCTGGCCATCACCAGGTTTGGCTGTACAGAAAAATCGAGAATGTAGAAAATCCTGTTCTGAGGGAGGGAGATTGGTCCCGAAACGTTATCTCTACTTTCTCTCTCTCTCTCTCCCTCTCTCTCTGCTGAGCTTTTCCAGCGAATTCTGCTTCTTTTTGTCTCTGATTGATATCATCCGCAGGTTTTGGATGTAGGAAATTGGGGTGGGGCGGGACGTCGTTAACAAACAAGAAACTCAAGTAATTCCCTGAAGCGACACAGAGAGTGGCGCGTCTACAACACAAACAGAAATGTCTCGAGAAACTCACCAGCATCTGAGAGAGAAACAGAAAAATTCACATTTCGAGTCCAGCTGAGTTTCTCCAGCGATTTCTGTTCAAAATAATTCCTTTCCCCCCCCCCCCCCCCGAAATAATTTCTCTCTAGAATCCAGGGAGAATATATCTATCAATTTGGAATAAATCGCTGATGATTTGTACACTTTTTTTTAACAACTTGTTAAAGGGTTTCTGGTGAGTGGAGACAAGTCTTTAACTCCTAAGCTCCAACTTTCAGCTGATGGCAACACGAAGGCTCACCCATTTTCTAGCGCCGTTCAAATGGAGTGGCTGCCTTCTCCAAAGGTCTCCCAGATTTCTTCCTGCTTCCCCCAAAGCCTTAAGAAGAAAGACCGTTTTTATTTTGCTAATGGAAAGCAAAACTGAAAGATCCGCGGATGCTGCAAATCAGAAAACACAGAAATCGCTGGAAAAAGCTCAGCGGGGTCTTGGCAGCGTTTGTGGAGAGAGAAATCAGGGATAACGTTTCGGGTCCCTTCCTGAGAACTGATGGCTAAGGAAGTCAGTGTCCAGTCCCCAGCCCCATGCCTGGTTCCAAACCAAAAATAAGTCGTAAGTAAACATTCACACGCACCGTCTGTAGCCTCGCGTTAAGTGTCAATGTTCAAAAGCAGATTTTGACTTTTCTCTGAATCATCTCTGTCAATAAGTAAACCTCCCCCCCCCCCCCTCCGGAGAGAAGAGAAATACAAAATTTTGCTGGAAAATTTCACCCCCGTTTTCTTAAAGCATCAAGACACGGTCAGCTAATCTGAAATCATTAATCCGCAACCCACAATAGATTTGCTTTTTGAACACAGCCCACCAGCCGTCAATAGATGAGAAACCCGCCCCCTCCCCACTGTAAAATCGCATTGGATTTGTATCGATGTGTTTCAGGAGCGATCAGGAGGAGGAGGGAGGTGGACTCCGCAGTGCGGAGAGCGAAGGGCGGTGAGCCGCGATTGGCTTGTTTTTTTGTTTGGAAATCCCCGTCTCGTCTCTCCTTCTCCTGGCTTCAGACACCCCGCTCCGACGGCCCGGTTTGTACCCTGAGACTCTCACCCCTTTCCCGTGCTGGCGAGGGGGATGGGGGGGGGGGAATCCCGAAATAATTGCCCAAATTCAGCCATCCCTCCCTGCCTCACCCACCCATCCCACCTCCCTGTTGGTCAAAGGGGCCATTGTTCTGAGACTGTTTCTCAGGAGTAGCTCACGGGTGGAGGGGGCGGGTGCAAAGATGTGCTCTTTAATCCAACTATCTCCTTTATCCAACGGTCCACTTTTAGCCAACTGTTCCTCCCCTTTATCTAACTATCTCTTTTTCCAACTATCCCTTTATCCAACTATCCCCTTTATCCAACTATCCCCCTTTAGCCAATTGCCCAACTGTCCCCTTAACCCAACTGTCTCCCACCTCAATTATCCTCTCCATCGAAATGTCCCCTTTAACAAGTTGATTTCCCCTTAATCCAACTGACTCCCCCTTAACCCAAAGATCCTCTCCATTGAAATGTCCCCTTAATCCAATTGACTCCCGTCCATCGAAACGTCCCCTTTTTTCAACAGTGTCCCCTTAATCCAACTGTCCCCCAATCGACGACTCCTTAATCTGTGTCCCCTTAATCCAACTGCCCCCTCCATCAAAATGTCCCCTTAGTCCAACCCAATCCCCTTAATCCAACTGTCCGAGCGTCCACGACTTCGAAATATCCCCTTTGTCCAACTGTGTGTCCCCTTTATCCAACTGTGTGTCCCCTTTAACCAAATGCTCTCCCAGGCCTAGAGAGCATTTGGCTAAAGGGAGCTCCCGGCCGGTGCACTGCAGAAGCCCCCACCCCGAGTCTCCGTCTTTGGACTGGGTTTTAATTTGTCCGCTCGAAAAGGCGGAATTTCGGGCGAAATTCACTTCCCCGCGAGGCTGGGCTAATCGGGATGGGTGGCGGGGTGAAAATGCACGCCTTTTTTTTAAACAGGCAGCGCGTCAAACACATCAACTACAACAACGTCGAAATGGGGGGGGGGACGAGGGACGATCAGTTCCACCAAATTTCTCCCCCTAATTTTTGTTTTGTCCTGGACTGGAACACTACGCCTCTCTCTTTCAGGCACAGACACGCGGGGAGGTAGGGCTTTAAGAGGGAAGGGTGCCCTCAAAGAATTCGCTCCTTTATTGTCCCTGACTGCCAGGGATTGTTTCAGATGCAGGATGTGAGAGAAGGCCAGTGATAATTGAAACCATCGGCGTCTGGTATCAACTAACCCAAAGTCCTCCGCACGAGGCGAGTCAAAGGCCAATTGTCAAAGCTCTGATTCATTGTGTACATTTTACAATTTTTTTTCCCTCTCTCTCTCTCTCTCTCTTCCCCCACCCAACAGAGAGAGAGAGAGAGAGAGAAAGATGCAATGTCTCATTCTGAAACACAAGGTCACTGCTGTTTGAATGCAGAGTCCACAGTTTTGGGCTCTGGGTTTTTTTGTGTGTGTGTCCCCACGCTAGTCTCTCCCTCCCCTGAGGAGCTGGAAGAGTAATATTTGGAGGTTTTTTTTTTGTTGGTTTTTAACGCAACCTCTGCCCTTCAAAAGATTCTCAGCCAGAATTTGCAATGTACCGAAAGCACTTTAGAATCCAGCTCCGCGTTACAGTGGGCTCTGAGTTATCATTTCTCTCCATTCTGAGCTGACAGAATGAGAGACAAAATGGGCTGCGGGGGGCGCTTGCGGCGCAGTGGTAGCGCCCCTATCTCTGAGACAGGAGGTCCGAGTTCAGGTCCAGAGGTATATCATAACATTTCTGACCAAGTCGATGGGAAAATATGAACTGTTGGTGGTAAGGGGCTCTTGTGGTAGTGCCCCAATCTGAGATAGGAGGCCAGCGTTCCATATTCCACCTGCTCCAGAGGCATATCATAACATTTCTGAACAGGTTGATGAAAAAATATAATTTGACACAGTAAGAGGCTTTTGCGGCGCATTGGTCGTGACCCTATCTCTGAGAAAGGAGGCCAGTGTCTAAAACTCAACCTGCTCCAAAGATACACCATAACATTTCTGAGCAAGATGATGAAAAATATGAGCTGACTCAGCAAGGGGCTATTGCAGTGCATTGGTAGTGCCCCTATCTCTGAGATAGGAGGCCTGTATATCATAACGTTCCTGAGCAAGCCGGTTAGGTCGCTATGTACAGGTTGCGAAAACAGACATTGAAGGAAAAGCTCAGCAGGTCTGGAGAGAGAGAAATCAGAGTTAGCGTTTCGGGTCGAATGACCCTTCCTCAGAGCTGTCCAGTTGGCGTGTGGGTTGACATGACCTGACTGTGACAGAGAATGCAGGCTCCCAGTTAGCCCTCTCCGCATTGACCCGATCTTGGAGTCACTTTGTTGAGGGAAAGCGCACTGAGTTTCGCTTCACCTGTCTCCCCACCGACTAGATCAAGAAAAAACAGAACTGTGCACGATCCTGTCTGGCGGGGGGGGGGGGGGGGGACAGGTTGGTCGTCTGTGTGTGTGAGGGAATGGGGGAAGAGAGAGAAAATAACGCAGTGCTACGCAGATTGCATTCAAATAGAGAGACAGCGGCTCTAAGAACGTAGTAGCATCTGCCTCGGTTCAACATGACGCCAGAATTCGTCATTTTGCACAGATACTATCGTCCCGACGAAAGATTACTCAGCTCCTCACACACCCTCGGTTACAATGAGACAATACACACACAGAGAGACACTCATTCTCACTCTCTCCTTCTGAACACGCATTCGTCTTGTTGCTGCCGGCTCAGAAAGCCATTTCTGTCAAGCTCAATACCTCAGGCCACTTCGAACCTTCAAGATCCCAGCCCTGGTACTGAAGAGACTCCCAGCCCAGCCCACGCCACTCTGTACACAACCCCTACCACACTGCAGTCCGGGTGCCCCTGCAGAGAGCCAAAGCAGCAGTGTAGCCACTGATAGATTCCCCCAGGCAGCCCTTGACCCCTCTGGTCTCTGACATCTTCTCCGCGTCCTGAATCGGCCGGGGCTCTGATTTAGAGCACTCTCTCGCCCTCTCTGAGAGATAATATTCCAATCACTGAATGGCGCCTTGCCAATCATTGTACTCCCAGACCAGAGGCAGCAATGCTGTAGCAGACTGACCTTCCACCAAGACCAAAATTTAATCCGTCCAAAACCCATGGGGGAAGCCAACAGCATACTAGACTTAACACTGGCTGACTGAAGATCCTATTGTTTTTCCCCTCCGGACAATGACGATGACATTATCAATACTGAAATAGGTGGGGTTGAGATTTAGGTATTGACGGCAATCCGATGATCTCCCACGTTCCTTGTGTGCCTGGACAGTCAGAAACCAAAAACCCAGTTGTATCTCCTTTGCTAACTCTCTGCTGAGCTCCAAAATGGCTGCATTGTTGTGTCTTGGAGTCTAATATGGTGCCACAAATTATGTACACCATTCCGGCAATGCTATCCATTGTCTAAGGGAAGTCATGTGGCACAGTGGTAGTGGCCCTACCTCAGAGCATGAACGTCTAGGTTCACCCACTCCAGAAGTGTGGCATAGCATCTTTGAAAAGGTTGATTTTTAGATTTAAAAAGTCTAGATTGACTAAGTACTGGGGGGGGAAGTACTTCACTCCTTGCCAATACAACACAATGTGCCTCCACTTTTTTGCCTATTTTTGCGATGGCACTGATAAGCTGGTTACCATTTAAAGCTGAGCAGTGGGGCACTCCTTCTGGATGGCAGGCTGAGAGAAATACCATGTAGAATCGTGGAGGTGTAGAAACCATACAAGAAAGATGTGAAATTTGTTAGTGGTCAGAACAGAGCTGTGTCCAGTAGAATGAGATTGTTCTGACAGCACCACAACGTTTGTCACTTTCAACAGACTGAAAATCTCCTTTAAATCTAAGCATTTCCTTTAAACATAGACGTTTCCCTCCTGAACAGACACATCAGAGGAGTGTTGGTTTTTTTTTAAAAGACCTCCTCTCCTGTACCACCATCTGCAAATCTAACCTTAATAAAGAAGGTTGGTGGTGTCATCCATCCTAGCCTACTTGACCCACCCAATGATCTGTACTGTGGGGCTTGTAAGAGTAATATAAATCCCGCACGAATACGGGTTTTATTATATCTGATGCTAACACATCCCGAGCATGTAAGAGACTTAAATATACACTCTGGTTAGTTGTAGGTTAGATTAGTAGATAGTTGAGTTTTGTTTGTTTGTTTTTTTTCTTTTCGGTTTTTTTTAGTTGTTTTGTTTTTTTTTGTTAAATTTTGGCTATTGTATATTTGAGCTAATTGTATATCAATGTTTATATCTGAGAGTTTTGTTTATTTTTGTATACTTGTAAAAATGTTAAATTTCTAATAAAAAATATCTATTAAAAAAAAGTAATATAAGTTCTGTCACTGAAAGCAGCTGAAGCCATAACACTGAATGTTTTTCAGAAGAGGTAGTTCCTAGGGCTAAAGGGACAAAATGGTATGGGGGAGAAAGCGGAAACAAGGGACTGTGATCGTATTGAATGGCACAGCAGGTTGGAGGGGCTGAATGGCCTCCTCCTACCCCTATTTTCTATCTCTTTGCTAGGGGTTGGTTTCTATTGTATTCAATTTTAATCATCCTGTTCAGATAGGTGATAATACACACCCAGGCCTTCAAGGTCAGAGGTAGGAACACTACCACTGCACCACAAGAGACCCTTTTTCATTGAGGCAGCTGGAATTAATTCCTATCAGGTCCTAGTGGGCTGCCTGTTTCAAAATTGAACAGCTTATTTTTTTGTAAATAGCTTTCTCCACACTGCTCCGATATGTCACGACTCATGTCTAGGATGGGTCGAACCTGAACCCAGAACTCTAGACCCAGGGGGAAGGTCAGTACCACTGCGCCCTTTGGTTTGTATTGCATGGTGGGATTTGGTCATGTTTGAGGTGGTAAAGGCAGTTATCTCTTGTCGGCGGGTATTCCCTCGGTCTAGTGCTATATCCACTGACTGGCCGTCATGTGTGACAAGCTGTAGGGGATTTCACGAGGGAGTGCCCCCAACAGAGGAACACAGTGAGATTTTCAGGCTTATTGGACACACGGTGTCTTCCTTGTCTGATCGTGAGTGTGGCATTGATTTGCTTGTGAGGTATCAGGGAACAGGTCGTTCTCTACACAGAAAAACTCCAACCGGTGTTGTGTTAAAACGCTTGAGGAATAAAGGGTGCCACCTAATTTGTAAAGTTTAGCAAAGACAAAATGATCGAGTAAATTCACCTTGAAAGTTCGCATCCATGATCAAACAAAATGTAAGTGTGTTGTTGTTGTAAGGTCGGGATGAGGTTTGGACTGATGTCTATTTGAAGGATATATGTCCCATTGACTGTATAGTTTCCTAAATAGTAGCATCGCCTTCTTCTGTGTCGCTTGCTGCCAGACAGCACATCCCACTGCACCAGACTCCTGTTCACTGCTCTCTCTGCTATTGTAGAATTTGCCATTTGCGCATTCCTTCTTTTTGCAATTATTGCGCCAACATTGGCAGCCTGAGGTAAATGGTGTGATGTCCTTTGCATTCACGGAATGTGGGCATATTGGAGCAAGCAGTTATTGTCCATCCCTGGTGGCCCCTTGTTGAAGGTGACAGTTCTAGACGCGTAAAGATATCCATGCTGCAGCTAAGGTTTTGACCCAGAGACAGTGATATAGATTAGATTACCTACTGTGTGGAAACAGGCCCTATGGCACAACAAGTCCACACTGACCCTCTGAAGAGTAACCCACTCCCCCCTCTGGTTAATGCACCTAATACTATGGACAATTTGGCATGGCCAAGTCACCTGACCTTCACATCTTTGGAATGTGGGAGGAAACCCACACAGACACGAGGAGAATGTGCAAACTCCACACAGTCAGTCGCCCGAGGCTGGAATCGAACCTGGGACCCTGGCACTGTGAGGCAGCAGTGCTAACCCACCGTGCCGCCCAAATATTTCTGAGTCAGGATGGTGTGTGGTTTGGAGTGGAAAATGTATCTTTTGACCATGGCCTTCCTGGGGCTGGTGGGTTGAAGTGGGGTAGGGGGGTGCGCTAGAATTCACTCAATAGGCTGAATGGCCTCTCGTTGTTCAATAATGTGTCTGTAATGTCAACAGCAGGTGTAGAAAAGGCTGGTTGCTCAACTGACAGTCACACAGGCATTTGATAAGCTGGGATTTTGGTGCTCAGTTTGAAATTCCTATCTTACACAATTTTAAATTTGGTTTTGCTTTGTCAAACTAACATTTCCAGCATCTATACAGATATTTCCAGGACAGTTCTGGCTTAAATGTTTCATCTCCTGCATAAGAATCTCAGCATCTCACAGCATGGACAGCCGTGAATCCCCTTTCTCGGAGAGGAGATTTACCAGAAAGGTTCCAGAAATTTGCAACCTCAGGTTTTTCTTGTGGAGAAACTGTATTGGCTGTTCTGAGATCAAAGCAGGGATTTGATAGAGATGCTGAAACTGAGTAGTAGTTTTAATAAAGTATTTGGTCAAGAAGGGACAGGTTTATGGTGACTGGTAGAAGAATCAGAGAGAAGGTGAAGATTTTGTTTTTGTTGTACGATCTGGAATGCGCTGTCTGAAGGGATGGAGAAGAAAACAGATTATAAAGCATCCCCCACCCCTGAAAGTGATTAAGATGAATTTGGGTGGCACAGTGGCTCAGTGGTTAGCACTGCCGTCTCAAAGCATCAGGTTCCCAGGTTCAATTCCAGCTTCAAGTGACAGTCTGTGTGGAGTTTGCACATTCTCCCCGTGTCTGCGTGGGTTTCCTCCTACAGTCCAAAGATGTACAGGTGAGGTGAATTAGCCATGGTAAATTGCCCTTAATATTAGGTGCATTAATCAGAAGGTCTGGGTGGGTTGCTCTTCGGAGGGTCGGTGTGGACTTGTTGGGCCAAAGGGCCTGTTTCCACACTATAGGAAATCTAATCTAATACTTCCTGAGGAGACATTTACACGTTGGGGAAAGAGTGGGTCTAATTAGATAGCTCTTTCAAAGAGCCAGCACTTGCACAATGGGCCAAATGGCCTCCGTCTGTGCTGTGTGATTCTGCGTCTCATCAAAACCCTCTCAAGGGCATCGGGCGTTAAATGCCAGCCTTGCCCGAGTCCCGAGAGCATGAGTCGAAACAGATTGGAAGGAGGGAGAATAAAAGGCATTCATTTTTATCCACCGCCATCACTCGCATTACATGAATAATGCAAACGCTGGTGCCATCAAACAGTCTGTACAGCTTAATAGCACAGTAGATATGTTCAACCCCCACAGCTTCCCCAGATTAATCCCACAATGTGTCACACTCAAACACGCAAACTGTAATCCGGAGGTGCACTAACTGTCTCCAATATTTTTGTTCAATCGTGCAGAACCATGTTAACAGAAGCAAAGTTTAAAAAAAGCCCATCTTTTATAATATCTAAATTTTATATAGGTATCTATATATATATACATACACTCACATACATATATATAACATATACATATATAACATGTATACAAGCATATATATACACACACATATAAAACATATGTATAAAACACACACATATATAACATATATATAAAACACATGCATATATATGTATATATAAAAAATATATTATATACACACACACACATATATGGATATATATGCGTGTGTGTGTGCTTGCGTGTGTAATTGCCTTGGACACTGACTATTTTAGCAACTTGAGACCATAATCACTTTGAAGAGATTCTTTTGTCTCGAGGGAGGAATGAAATAGGTTTTGTTTTGTCGCTGAACAATCTGTGATATTGGACACAGCAATTTCAGCAAAATTAACATTCTGCAGCTGATTCTGCTGTCAACTCAGAATTTGACAAGGTTCAATCATTTACTATTTGGGGAATTCGATTAAATGAATACAAGGTGTTATTTGAATGTTACATTGTTTCTGTTTTGCCTTCACCATAGCGGAATATAATATGTATTCGACAGCTCCGCTGTATAATTTGATGGCTTGATATAGTAAGTCATTTCAGGACGCTTTTGTTGCTGCAAATTACAGCCAGTACTTTATTCTGGATTTTTAAAAAAATTATTTTTTAAGTGTTTTTCTCGCTTCAACTTTCACTGAAGAGAAGACTTGTATCTAGTCACATCACAGAAATAATAAATCACGGATGGCGAATTATTTTGAAACACAGTTACTCTTGTTACATGTCATAAAGTGGCAATTATTTGCCATAAACAGAAATGACAGGTAGTTTTTGGATGAGGCGAAAGTGAGGCCTGCAGATGCTGGAGATTAGAGTCGAGAGTGTGGTGCTGGAAAAGCACAGCAGGTCAGGCAGCATCCGAGGAGCAGGAGAATCGACGTTTCGGGCATATGTCCTTCACTGGATACGGACATCACTGGCAGAGCTAGCATTTCATGTCCAGCCTGACTCGCTTTGGAGAAATTGCTGGTGACCCACTGAAGTTTTTGGGGTGTAGGGTCACTCACAGAGCTGTACTTCCCCAGCTTTGCAGTGGGATAGGTACAAGGGACATTGTGTTTCTTAGTGAACAGTCCCTGCAGCAGGCTACTCAATTGGTAACCCATAAATAGTAATGGGACCTTCCCCAACAATGTCTCCCTCCACCACTCAACGCCAACAAGTCTCACAGCACCCTCTTTAAACTGTCTTCTAACATTAATCTTGTCAGCACTCACTTATTTCGCACATTTGCTTTTTTAAAACAAAAACATGGAATGTGACTGGGCCAACCTTTGTTACCCATTCCCAAATTGCTTTGTGAAAGTTGATGGTGAGTTGCCTTCATGGAGCACTGCAGAGGACAACCTGCACTTAGGAAGGGAATTTCAGTGACAGTGAAGGAACGGTGATATATTCCCAACTCAGTATTGTGTACGGCTTGGAGGGCAACTTGCAGAGACCCTGTGTATCTGCTGCCTTCATCCTTAGTGGTTGGCAGAGGTTGGCACAGAATCAGCTGTAAGAATCAGCCAGGGCCGTGGTTTTAAATTGGCAGCGTATTAGTAACATCTCTGGATTGGTGTAATTTCACAGCCAAGTAGGCGACTTGGTTGACTCTTAATGACCTTCAGAAATGGTCACAAAATGTATCCAACTATTACAGGGGACACAAATGCACTGTGGTTGTCCCTACACCACATGGATAATGGCAGTTCAAGAAAGTGATTGACTAGATTCCCTACAGTGTGGAAACAGGCCCTTTAGCCCAACCAGTCCACACTGGACCACAGAAGAGTAACCCACCCAGACCCATTTCCCACTGACTAATGCACCTAACACTATGGACAACTTAGTATGGCCAATTCACCTGACCTGCACATCTTTGGACTGTGCGAGGAAACCCACACAGACACGGGGAGAATGTACAAACTCCACACAGTCACCTGAGGCTGGAATTGAACCTAGGTCCCTGGTGCTGTGAGGCAGCAGTGTTAACCACTGAGCCACCATACCACCCGATTTTCTTG
This sequence comes from Chiloscyllium plagiosum, assembly GCF_004010195.1. NCBI lineage: Eukaryota > Metazoa > Chordata > Chondrichthyes > Orectolobiformes > Hemiscylliidae > Chiloscyllium > Chiloscyllium plagiosum. Next base: position 98,591,095 of record NC_057717.1, on the reverse strand, counting down.
AGGGCAGTTGACATAACTTGTCAAACAGTTCATTGACTCAGAAGCTTTGAAGACATGTGTGGGCACTGGATGAGATAGGGGTAGGCCTTTCGACCCTCTGAGCTTGCTCCACTATTAAATATGATCGTGGCTGATCATCCAACTTCACAACCTGTCCCTGCGTTTCCCCACACCATTGATCTCTTTAGCCCCAGGCACTATAATCTAATTCCTTCTTGAAATTAAACCATGCTTTGGCCTCAGATGCTTTCTGTGGGGGAGAATTCTGTGGGCTCACAACTCTCTGGGCGATCAGTCTGAAATGGTTTATCTCATGGAAGCTTGTTCTCATGGATTGTCAGAGACACACGCGCACACATTTCTGAGTGCAGGTGACCAGGCAGCTGTCAAACATGTGTGCCCTGGTTAATGCTTAGTCCAGGAGCGGCAAAACCCATGTGCTGCCAACTAGTGGTGACTGATTAACTAACTCAGTACAGGTTGGCCAAATGTTCTTGTATCGTAGTTGTCTACCCGTCCAAGTCTTTGCAGAATCTCATAATCAGAAATGCTGTAAATAGTAGTGATATACTATTCTGATGCACCATTCTCATAGCAAGCATTCTTTCTCTTTTGTACCTCTCTCTCTGTTAAATTGTGTGTAAGTGGCAGTTTCTCACCTTGCAAAGAAGTCAAACTTCTTAGACCACACTTCTTAGACGGTCTCTGGTCATTTTTAATGCGTACTGTTGCTCCGTGTTAATGCACTAGGGACAGGGTTTCAAATCCCACCAGTGCCGGCTGGTGGAATTTTAAGATTAGATTAGATTACTTACAGTGTGGAAACAGGCCCTTCGGCCCAACAAGTCCACACTGACCTGCGCCCATCTAGACCCATTCCCCTACGCCTAACGCCACGGGCAATTTAGCGTGGCCAATTCACCTGACCTGCACGTTTTTGGACTGTGGGAGGAAACCGGAGCACCCGGAGGAAACCCACGCAGACACGGGGAGAACGTGCAAACTCCACACAGACAGTCGCCTGAGGTGGGAGTTGAACCCAGGTCTGCTGGTGCTGTGAGGCAGCAGTGCTAACCACTGTGCCATCGTGCCGCCCAAGATCAAACTTCAGAACAGGCTTGTTTTTTTGTTTTGTGAGGTATTGTTTGCAACGCCAGCATTTACTTCCATCCCTAATTTGGTGCAGGTTTGGAGGGCCAAAGGGCCTTTTCCAGTGCTGTGTTTAGAGAATCCCTGTAGTGTGGAAACAGGCCATTTGGCCCTCCCTATTATTATTATTATTAAATTCAATTAATAATAAACTGGGATTGAAACGGTAACACTGGTCATGATGACCATCAATGATTGTTATAAAAAGCTCTTGTCTGGTTCACTCATGCCCTTGAGGGAAGGAAATCTTACCTGGCCTGACCTACACATGACTCCAGACTCCAAAAGTGTGGTGCTGGAAAAGCACAGCAGGTCAGGCAGCATCCGAGGAGCAGGAGAGTCGATGTTTTGGGCATAAGCTCTTCATTAGGAATGTGGGGGGTCCCAAGGGAGCTGAGAGATAAATAGGAGAGGGGTAGGGCTGGTGGGGTAGCTTGGAAGGTGATAGGTGGATGAGGGTGGGAGATGATGGTCCACAGTAACGTGGTAGAGACTTAACTGTCCTGTGAAATGGCCGCTCAGTTCAAGGGCAAATTGGGATGAGCTGGAGTGGCCTGCAATACCCACATACAGTCAAAGAATAAAAAAGAAATACCCGTTCCCAGTTCAGAGATGGGTGTTGGTGATTATTCTCCATGGGACCTACCAACTCTTGAACTCTTGGGAACAGGAAGATGGCAATTCTGGGGAGTAAATGGGCAGGATAACAACAGAATTTGAGACCCACACTTGAATACCTCTGGGGAAAAATACTTCCAGAATTTTCTCTCTATCGTTGAAGTAAATTGGAAAAAAATCCATGGTAACAGAGAAAGCATATTCCAAAGGCAGCAATAGGTGCAGAGTATAAAGAACTCAGTTGGGTCTTGATGCGGTGTCCATTTAATGAGCTTAAGCATCTATTTGGGAAGAACTACACAAGAGGACTTTATTCTGGTAACCTCAGTAACCACTGGTATCTGTTTCCTGTTAAAAAATTCTAATGATGCTGCGCCTGATGCAGTGAGTTTATCATAATTATATAACAAAGACCAGAAAGCTTACTCACCGTTATTAGCGAAAAATAGATTTGGAACGTGTTGTCTGAAAGGGCAGTGGAAGCAGATTCAACAGCAACTTTGAAAAGAGGTTGGGATAGATAATTGAAGAAGAGATTGCCAGGCTATGGGGGAAGAAAAATAGTGAGGTTAATTTTTGAAATATAATCTGGAATTAAGAGTCTAGTGATGGCCATGAATCCACTGCTGATTGTTGGAAAAACCCATCTGGTTCACTAATGGGAAGGTACTGCCATCCTTACCTGGTCTGGCTGACCTGTAACTCTTACCCCTTGATAATTAGGGATAGGCAATAAATGCTAGCCTAGTCAGACAGCAGTCACTGTTAATCCAGAGACCCCGGTAACGTTCTGGGGACCTGGCGGATGGTGGAATTTGAATTTGATATTAAAAAATATCTCGAAATAAGCTGACTGTTGGGGAGGTGGAGGAACCCATCTGGTTCACCAATGCCCTTTAGTGAAGGAAACCACCATCCTGACCTGGAACTGGCCTCCATGTGACTCGAAACCCACCGCAATGGGCTTGACTCTTAACTTGACTCTTGACTCTGGGCAAATAGGGATGGGCCAATAAATGTTGGCCCAGCCAGCGACGCCCTCATCCCGTGAATGGATAAAAGAAAATTGGATGCGTGCTTACAGGCATAATGGGACAAATGGCTTCCTTTTTGTATTGTGTCCTTCCATGATCTTCTCAAACCAGGTCCACCAACTTCGGATCAAAGAATGAGGGGGATGTGAATGTCACTATTAAGATGTCTGTGATAAACCCTGTCTGTTAGATGGCAGGGATGGGACAAAAATGATGGGGGCGGATGTGGGGGTTGGGGAGGTGGCTTGCTAAACAGATTCAGGTCAAGCTGTACCAATGGGGCTTTGTGACTAGCCCATATGTACTTGTGCAGTGATACAAACAGTGCTGCCCCTTATCAAGGACAGCTCCCTCCCCAGAATGAACAGCTCACCAGAAGCTCATCTGGGGGAATTTGCATTCATTACAGGATTGAAATGATCCGCTGGGGAGGAATATAAATGCTCCGGCCGGTGGATTTTAACATAAATCATTCATAATGGTTAAGCGAAAGGGCAAAGAGGAGTGAGAGATTGGAAGGTGCAAACTGAAAGGAGACAAACACAAGATTAGCACCAGAATGCCAGGCAGCTAGGGGTGTATTGTAGAAAGCACCAGTTGTTCACAACAGTGTCATTGCCACGCACGCACACAGACACAAAAATATATCATGTTCCTCAGCACCTTCCCCAGCACTGGAAATGTTCAAAATCTCTTTGAAAATGGATCCCCTTATTCTCAATATTGTCCTTGCTTGAGCTTCTCAGTTTGAGCTAATGACTTCCAAGTCAAAAGTACCCTGCCATTGAGAGCTCCTTACACAGAAGCTGGTCAAAAGCAAACTGTGTGAGCTCAAAGGCCAATGGCAGTTCAGTGCTGCTCACCAACATGCAGAACTGAGCTAATAAATAGGCTTTATTCATTTAAGAGGTAGGATAGCTGACCTAAGCCTCAAATTGGATCTACTTTGGGCTCCTGCCAAAAGATTACTTACAGTAAGAGCACAGGACAGGAAATAATCTCACAATAATGCAGGCTAATGTTGCTGTATTTCAGATTCCCCTTATTAGGTGCCAGCTGTGATTCTGTGCTGGCACTCGAGAACAGAACGGCACAGTCCCAGACTGGCGCCTCAGGGCAGAGGTGGGGTTGCCAGACGGACAGGGAGGCCCCTCCTTCCGTCGATGCATTCTAACCCCCGCCCCGGATTTTCGAAACAAAACCCTTGCCAAGGGGCAGAGAAGTCTGCCCTGGGCATCCCCGATGCAGTGCGCCTCCTTCCCCGCGCCCGCTGAAATTCACCATGCCGCCTGTTCTTCCGGGATCTTGCTGTGCACAGAAGGCCAGTTGCCACTGCCCACGAAGCAACCACGTCAAGGCCGATTTAATGACTGCGAAACAAATGTGGGAATATGCTGAGGGCGCCATTTTTCTTTTCGAGAATATAAACAATGCAGTGTAAGATCTTCCAAAAATATGCCCTCTCTTCTGAATTAACCTTAAATCTCATTTTGATGTGTCCAAGCAGCTGACTATCTTGCTCCCAGCAAAGCGACCACCTTCCCCAAGTCCAACCAGAGAAGATGGGCATCAAAAATGATCAAGGTTATATTGAATGCCTCAGCAGAATTTGGACTTGGATTTGGGCACGAACATAGTTTGGAATGAAGAGGTCAATGGTTAAAAACAAGGGGTGGACCCATTTTTTTTAAAACTCACTCACAGGATGTGGGCACCTCTGGCCAAGCCAGCATTTATCGCCCAGAGGGCAATTAAGAGCCAACCACCTTGCTGCAGGTCTGGAGTCACATGTAGGCCAGAGCAAGTGAAGCAGCAGTGCTAACCACTGAGCCACCGTGCCACTCCAGGGGCTTCATAAAATGTTGAGTTAGTGTATAATGAACATACATCTCTGATTGGCTAATAGAATCCCAACAGCGTGGAACCAGGCTATTTGGTCCATCAAGTCCACACCAACCCTCCAAAGACATCCCAAATCAGGCCTACCCCATCCCTTTGACCTTGTGGTTCTCATGGTTAATTCATCTAGTCTGCAAATTCCTGGAAACTATGGGCAATTCCCAATGACCAATCCACCTAACCTACATATTTGGGGTCACGATGGGCAATTTCCCATGGCCAATCCATTCAATCTACACATTCCTGGACACTATGGGTAATTTACCATGGCCAATCCACCCTAACTTACACATCCCTGGACACTATGGGTAATTTCCCATGGACATTCCACCAAACCTGCACATGCCTGGACACCATAGGCAACTTAGCCTGGCCGATTCACCTACCCTAGGTGAAAGTGAGGACTGCAGATGCTGGAGATCAGAGTTCAGATTAGAGTGATGCTGGAAAAGTACAGCAGGTCAGGCAGCATCTGAGGAGCAGGAAAATCGGTGTTCCTGATGAAGCGCTTTTCCCTGAAACATCAATTTCTTTCAGCATTTCCAGCACCACTCTAATCCACCTACCTTACACATCCCTGGTCACTGTGGACAATTTCCCATGACCAATCCACCCTAACCTGCACATCCCTGGCCACTATGGGGAGTTTCCCATGGCCAATCCACCCTGACCTGCAAATCTTTGGACTGTAGGAGGAAACTGTTCCTCTTAAGTTAAATCAACACTAAGCAATTGGTTGCTTGGAACTTTCACTGACATTTTGTTTCTCTCTCCTCGCCTTCTGTTGGAAAGGCTGTAAATTCTCTGGTGAAATCTCCCAGCAGATGACACAGAGGCCCATCAGGCCCCCTTACTCCTCCCACTCCAATCTCCAATGCCCCTTCCCCGTTACATTGCTCCATTATTCCTGAGCAGCTTAGGGCTGCAGATGCCTATTCTGATGCATGTTGTACAAATAGGTTTAGTCTAAACAGCTGAACGGAATAGAGGCAGTAGCTCAGAAAAGGAGCGGGAGGGGGAGGTGGTGGGTGGAGGAGAGAAAGCATTAGAGAAGAAAAAGGGTGAAAAGGTTGCCAAGGCAACTGGCTCTGAGCTACTGGTCTTTGGGACAGAGATTTGAGAAAGTGACAGGTGGCTGTCTTGTGTGTCCCAGTGGGGAACGACAACAGATCAGTAACATATGCTTTCGCTGGCGAACACTATACGATTAAGGCTTAAGGGCATTTATTGGTTATTTGTTAGCGAGGGAAGTCTGGCGTGTCAGATACCAACAATGAGTCAAATGAAATCAAATGAAGCTTCCCCAGAATAAACTGTATTGGACAATTGTGTATGCAAAGTATGAGTGATATCAGAGGTGGCAATGGGATTCCGCTGGGCAACTCAGATTCACCATTCTCTCCTTCCTAATCTCCGCAAAACCCCATTGTCCCACCATCCACCAGTTGTGCTTGCAAGTGGACCCCATGGTAAAACGGAGGTGCATTTGTGTAGCAGCTTGTCACAATGATACCAGAAAGGGAGGAGGGGCTGAAACATTTCAGGAAAGGACTTGCTCAGATCTCATCTCTTTTGATGTTTGCAGTGTGTGGGAGGTGAGTCCATCAAGCCCACCCCCCTCTCTGTAAACACTGTATTTCCCATGGCCAATCCACCTGGTCTACACACTATGGGCAATTTACCATGGCTAATCCACCTGGTCTACACACTATGGGCAATTTACCATGGCCAATCCACCTGGTCTACACACTATGGGCAATTTACCATGGCCAATCCACCTGGTCTACACACTATGGGCAATTTACCATGGCCAATCCACCTGGTCTACACACTATGGGCAATTTACCATGGCCAATCCACCTGGTCTACACACTATGGGCAATTTACCATGGCCAATCCACCTGGTCTACACACTATGGGCAATTTACCATGGCCAATCCACCTGGTCTACACACTATGGGCAATTTACCATGGCCAATCCACCTGGTCTACACACTATGGGCAATTTACCATGGCCAATCCACCTGGTCTACACACTATGGGCAATTTACCATGGCTAATCCACCTGGTCTACACACTATGGGCAATTTACCATGGCTAATCCACCTGGTCTACACACTATGGGCAATTTACCATGGCTAATCCACCTGGTCTACACACTATGGGCAATTTACCATGGCTAATCCACCTGGTCTACACACTATGGGCAATTTACCATGGCTAATCCACCTGGTCTACACACTATGGGCAATTTACCATGGC
>NC_057717.1:98572909-98582004 GCF_004010195.1 Chiloscyllium plagiosum | reverse complement strand
TACACACTATGGGCAATTTACCATGGCCAATCCACCTAGTATACACACTATGGGCAATTTACCATGGCCAATCCACCTGGTCTACACACTATGGGCAATTTACCATGGCCAATCCACCTGGTCTACACACTATGGGCAATTTACCATGGCCAATCCACCTGGTCTACACACTATGGGCAATTTACCATGGCCAATCCACCTGGTCTACACACTATGGGCAATTTACCATGGCCAATCCACCTGGTCTACACACTATGGGCAATTTACCATGGCCAATCCACCTGGTCTACACACTATGGGCAATTTACCATGGCCAATCCACCTGGTCTACACACTATGGGCAATTTACCATGGCCAATCCACCTGGTCTACACACTATGGGCAATTTACCATGGCCAATCCACCTGGTCTACACACTATGGGCAATTTACCATGGCCAATCCACCTGGTCTACACACTATGGGCAATTTACCATGGCCAATCCACCTGGTCTACACACTATGGGCAATTTACCATGGCCAATCCACCTGGTCTACACACTATGGGCAATTTACCATGGCCAATCCACCTGGTCTACACACTATGGGCAATTTACCATGGCCAATCCACCTGGTCTACACACTATGGGCAATTTACCATGGCCAATCCACCTGGTCTACACACTATGGGCAATTTACCATGGTCAATTCACCTGGTCTACGCATTGTGGGCAATTTACCATGGCTAATCCACCTGGTCTACACACTATGGGCAATTTACCATGGTCAATTCACCTGGTCTACGCATTGTGGGCAATTTACCATGGCTAATCCACCTGGTCTACACACTATGGGCAATTTACCATGGTCAATTCACCTGGTCTACGCATTGTGGGCAATTTACCATGGCTAATCCACCTGGTCTACACACTATGGGCAATTTACCATGGCCAATCCACCTGGTCTAAACACAATGGGCAATTTGCCAAGGTCAATCCACCAAACCTGCATATCTTTGTGGACAGTGGGAGGGAACCCACATAAATACAGAGAGAGCGTGCAACCTCCACTGAGACAGACACCCGAGGATGGGATTGAACCCTCATCCCTGGCGCTGTGAGGCTGTAGTGCTAACCACTGAGCCACACCCTTGACTGGCTTGATTTAGTAAAAAGAAGGAGAATGTATCCCTGTTGGGGGAGGGGTGGGGGGAGGGGAAGGGAAGAAGAGCAGAACTGGAGTCTGTCGGTCTCGGATAGTCACTAAGATATCCCAGCAGGGAAATTAAATGACTCATCTTCATTGGAAGAGTGATGAGAAAATGGAACTCACTCCCATAGGGAGAGGGGGCGGTTGTAGTGAATGGTATTTCGGTATTTAAGGGAGAACTAGCTAAACCAGAAGTGAGGTATTTTATGGTGCAGTGTCTTTGCCTCTAGGCCAGAAGCTCTGGATAGAAGTCTAACCTGCTCCAGACGTGCATCATAATATGTCTGAATTGGTTGATTAGGAAGCATCTCTGGACCAAAAAGAGTCTAGCCATCATGTTTTTGACTTGGGAAGGTGCAGTACAGATGGAGAGTGCCTGGGTTTTATTGGGAGGCAGTGGCACTGACCCTGGGCTAGTGTTGCACGGTGGCAGTGCCCCTGCCTCTGGACTAGGAGGTCCTGGGGCTCAGGTCCCACTTGCATGAGACACATGGTAGTTACCTGCCTGAACAGGTTATAGAGCTGTACAGCACAGAAACAGACACTTCCGTCCAACTCGTCTATGCCGACCAGATATCCCAACCTAATCCAGTCCCATCTCCCTCCAAACCTTTCTTATTCATATTCATTAGCAATGTTTGGAAACGGGGGGGAAATGGATTTGGATGGGTAGGGAAATGGGTGGGACATAAATGCCAGCAAGTATGAGATGGGCCAAATGGCCTGTTACTGTGCTGTTTGTAAGCCATCCTTGTAATTAACTTGCTGCGCTTCCCAGCACTGTTCAATCCAACTTCTCCCTGAATCCATCCAACATATTCACATCACCCCTTTGCTTCTCCCATGCTGCTATCTCGATCTTCCTTTGACACTGGGCTCAGTGACTGATTCAGTGCTGGGGGCTTCAGAATTGCCTGTGGAATCTGCTGAGGAGCGATGAATGCTCAGTACCATCCTTCTGTTTTCCGAACAAGCTTCATTCAGTCGTCATGTAGGATGCGCTCCCGTACGAGGGTGAGACAGCATTGACCCGGCCGTCAAAAGGTTTCAAATCAACCTTCCATTTGATGTCATTTGTGACAATAATCACGCTCTGGGTAATGTGGAGAAGTAGCCGTCAATCGTAGCTACCCAGAATCTGAGAGTCATAGAGTCCTACAGCATGGAGACAGCCCCTTTAGTCCAAACTGCTCCATGTCGACCAAAATATCCGTCCATGTTAACCCTATTCCCCTGCACTTGGCCCATATCCTCTCACCCTTCCCTATCCATGTATTTGTCCAAATGCCTTTTAAATGCTGTTAATGTACCCATGTCAACCACTTCCACTGGCAGCTTATTTAATATGTGTGCCACCCACTGTGTAAAAATGTTGTCCCTCAGGTTCCCTTTTATTCTTTCCCCTCTCACCTTAAACTGATGCCCTCTAGTCCTCGACTCCCCAACCCTGGCGAAAAAGACTGAGTGCATTCACCCTATCCATGCCTCTCATGATCTTATACACTTCTATAATATCCTCCCTCAGTGTCCCACGCTCTAAAGAGAAAAGTCCTAGCTTGTCCAACCTCTCCCGATAGCTCACACCCTCGAGTCCTGACAACAACCTTGCATAACAACAGCGTGTGAGAAAGGGAAGGCCAACTGGCCTATGTTGGTGTTAACGTTCGGAACAGAGTAGGCCTCAGTCATGCTCGTTCACCTCATGGCCGCTGGTGTCTCAAAGGCACCTTCTTCGTTTTCCTCAGCAAAAGTGCAGCACAGTGAAACATGATGTGCAAGATCGTTTTATTTCCGCAGCACCCCTGTAGTGTGGAAACAGGCCATTCGACCCAACAGGTCCACACTGACCCTCCGAAGAGCATCCCACCCAGACCCATACCACATGGGTGGCACAGTGGTTAGCACTGCTGCCTCACAGCGCCAGGGACCCGGGTTCAATTCCCACCTCAGGCAACTGTCTGTGTGGAGTTTACACATTCTCCCCGTGTCTGCGTATGTTTTCTCTGGGTGCTCTGGTTTCCTCCCACAGTCCAAAAATGTGCAGGTTAGGTGAATTGGCCATGCGAAATTGCCCATAGTGTTAGGTGAAGAGGTTAATGTAGGGGAATGGGTCTCGGTGGGTTGCCCTTCAGAGGGTCGGTGTGGACGTGTTGGGCCTAAAGGCCTGTTTCCACACTGTAAGTAATCTAACCTACACATCCCTGAACACTCGGGGCAATTTAGCTTGGCCAATCCACCCTAACTTGCACACCTTTGGACTGTCGGAGGAAACCCACGCAGACACAGAATGTGCAAACCCCATACAGAGAGTCGCCCGAGGCCGGAATCGAACCCGGGTCCCTGTGAGGCAGCAGTGCGAGCCACTGAGCCAACCCTACAAATTCCAGTCGCTACTGTGGTGGGGCTTTAACCCATCCATCATCAGTCAGGAGGTTCTGGATTACCAGTCCAGTGACATTACGGTGATACCTCCACCCACCCCTCGTTGTATTTATTGCCCACCCCTTTTGTTTTCTCCCCTGGTGGAAGACGTTGGTGAGCTGCCATCTTGAACCATTCATGCCACTTGGGGTGCAGTGTTCTCATTGCTCACATTGCTCTGACAGTCAATGAGATAGATGAGGCATCTTCTCTCTCTCACCCCCCTCTCAAACAAAGGATCACAAAGTTGATTTCTACGTTCAGAGGACTGTGTGATGATGCTGTCATTTTATTTTATCCCGGCCTTTATTTTCGAAGAGAGATTATAAGGCAGGGGTGCTGCACTAGCTACTGGATGTGATCTAAGTAAACAGCTTGCGACACCTCGGGGTGTGTTTGTTTTTAGAGTTGGAACAATAGAAAGAGCCAGGGCACTGCCAGCCCTCATGGCCCAGGCTTTCTCGTGATTTTTTTGTAAGCTTTAAGCATCAGAAAACTTTGGGGTTTCAGAGGAGTTGAGAGCTTCAGTGAATGATTCCCGGCTGCTACTCTCTCTCAGCCTTCTCTCAGTTCTGTTCCTCCCGGATCGGAGAACTGCATGTCAGAATGTGTGTCTGTGCCAAAGGGTGTGCTTATGGGATGTTACTGTTCTGGAGCAGCTAATTGGGAAGAGGCACTGTATGTGTTATTCGGTTAAGTTTAGTTTGGTTATTCTAAATGCCTCTTTATCTTGTTTGTATTTTAACTCAAGTGTTGAAATAAATTGCTTTTTGCTTAATGTAGAGTAGTTTCACCAGTCACATCACAGCACTTTCCATTTACCTTTAAAATAGGAAAAAGTTAAGGTTGAGGCTACCTTTTTAAAATATTTTGAGGGGATCTGCTGTCTAACATCTGTCCTAAGAGTAAAGCTCAAATAGAGTGACCCTATACCTCTGGGGTTTAGAAGAATCAGTCATGATCTCTGTCATGCCTAGGTGAGAGATTGTAGATTGTTTTTAAAAGCTTAATAGTTTCAGATTTGAAATGATCTTTAGCTGGACTAAAACATGGCTGCCACTAATCACATGACAAACAGACCGCAAATGCTGGAATCTTTCTAATCAGTTACTAAAACACAACTCAGGCATCATCCTTCTCAAATGTCACATCCTTGCATTGGGTGGAATTTGAAGTCTGCGAACACCAAAAGATCAATGAGGAGATCACTCCCCAGCCAGCTATTGAAACTCATCATGCCTGAAGTGGCACTAATGGCTCACCATTGGCCTCATGCGAGTGAACAATGATCCCGTTCAGCGACAGAAACTCATAGTTGCATAACAACTCCCCCATTAAGGTGAATCCAATTTATCCAGGAATCTGAACACATGATTTAAATTCCTGGTCTTTGACAAGACATTTTAATTATACATTTTCTGAAATCTCTCTTCAGCTTAACAAAAAGCAGATTGCTGTTAACAGGTGAATTGGCCATGCTAAATTCCCCGTAGTGTTAGGTAAGGGGTAAATGTAGGGGAATGGGTGGGTTGCGCTTCAGCGGGTCGGTGTGGACTTGTTGGGCCGAAGGGTCTGTTTCCACACTGTAAGTAATCTAATCCAGGCAGTTCATTAGGAAATTTAATTGGTGACACCACAGCCAGGCTGCAGACGTAGCTAAGCCTACCTTTGGTCTAAATTGTCTTAAAAAATCTAGCTTTGGGAGACAATTTATATTCATCAAAAGATATACAAAGTCTGTCATTCAACGCCATCTTTGAATATCCACTGGCCACTGACTTTCTGAATCCAGCCACAAATCAGACAAATTAACCGCAATATATTTTGACTTTTTAAAAAAATTACTCACAAATTGTAAGTTCTTTTCTCTCCTCTTCCTTGAGTATTCGTGCGTTTGTGTGTGGTACAACAGTCATCCCCCGAGTTTAAATACGTCGGTAAACCATACTATTGCGTTACACTGAAGAGAATTCATCGGCGGTCATTTAAAAGTTGGACACTGAAGTTTTTAGGGGAACACACTGTGGCCTATTCCCAATGGTAAAAGAAATACGAATAAAACACTGTTCTCACAGACAGAAGAGGAGAATGAAAGAATAATTGAATTCCCTTGTCCTCCTTCAAACAGAGGAGATTCACGGAGGGCTTGGTGAGGTAGAGAGGTCTTTCCCCGTGGCTGGAGAATCTAGGACTTGGGACCACGGTGTCAAAATAAGCACTAAGATTTTCTTGGTCTAAGAAAGAAAGAGAAATTTGTGAATCGTTGGAATTAGCCACATCCAGAGGACTGTGGTTGCTCAATTATTGAGAATGTATGGAAAGGAAGAAAAATTGCAATGCTTTGGGGTAAAGGCAGTGACACGAGCTGAATTCCTTTTTTTTGTGGAGATGGAGCATGGACCAGATAGACCGAATGGCCTCCTGCACTGTAATCCTCTCAATGATTCTGCATTCAAAGGCGAGACAAATAGACTTTTGGGCTCTAAAGGATTTTGGGGATTTAAGGTGGATGTTGCTTGACATTTATTGTCCATCTCTGGAAAAAGCAGGTCACCTCCTTGAACTCGGATTTCACCAGTTTCCTCATTCCCCCTCCCCCCACCTTGTCTCAGTCAAATCCGTCGAACTCAGCACCGCCTTCCTAACCTGCAATCTGCTGCGCTTTTCCAGCAACACATTTTCAGCTCTGATCTCCAGCATCTGCAGAGCTCACTTTCACCTCCTTGAACACCCGCAGTCTATGGGGTGTTGAGACATCAGGGAGGATGTTCCTGGGATTTTAAACCAGCAACAGTGAAGGAACAGCAATGTATTTCCAAATCAGGATAAATGTACAATCTGGAGGGTTACTGCGTGTTGGCCGCTGTTGCTGGTCAAGACGATGTGGGTTTGGAAAGTGCTGATAGAAACAGGGAAGGTGGTGGTGACGTCACTGGGCTAGCAAGCTCGGAATTTCCGGCGATCTGGTTTCGAATCCCATTCTTGACAGACACTGAAAGTTCAACTCGATCGTTTTGAAGCAAAAACAAGCTGGCTTCACGCTGACCACATGACTGTTGTTTATCGTGCAAGCCCAGCCATGTTCAGATCAGCCACGAGTCTGGCAGAGCAGACTCAGGGATAAGTGGTCCTCTCCTGCTCCAAATCCCGTGATCTATCGGAAAAGAGTCTGCCACCCTTACCTCGTCAGGCCGACATATGGCTCCAATGTCCATAGCAACATGGATAACTCTTTAATGCCCTGAGGGATGGGCCCCAAACGTTGGTCTAGCCAGCGACACCCACATTCCATATATGAATTTTAAAGAAGTAAAGCTGATGTAGAAGGTTAGCTCCCATCTTATGAAGAGGCGGACTGGGCTGGACCATATCGATGACTCTTGTTCTTAATTGTTATGATTGATTCATCTAATTTTTAGCATTGATCGCCAATGGGAAATGCTGGCTAAGAGAGCCCTAATCTCTTTGCATTGTGTCATTAGCAGTTATGCCTTCTTCTGTATTGGTCTCTCAGGTCTTGAAACCTACCTTGCTTGGTTGCTTGTCCTAATATTGCCTCCCGTGGCTAGACATATGGTTGACAGTATACTGAAGAACTTATGGGGTCTGTTATTACATTAAAGGCACAGTAGCCTACCTCTATCTCACTACCTCATTGAAACATCTGGGGTTTGATGGGCTCAATGCTGATAGGATGCTTCCCCTCACGGGGGGAGTGTAGGACCAGAGGGCACAGTCTCTGTATAAAGGGGCACTGATTTAAGATGGAGGTGAGGAGGAATTTCTTGGGGTTGTGAGTCTTTGGAACTCCTTGCCATAGAGAGCTATGGGGGCTGAGTCCTTGAGCGTATTTAAGACCGAGACATCTTCTTGATCAATCGGGGAATCAAGGGTTACAGGGAAAGGGTAGGAAAGTGGATGTGAGGAATGTCGGACCATCAAGGATCCTACTGAACAGCAGGGCAGGTTTGAGGGGCCAAATGGCCTACTCCTGTTCCTATTTCTAATGGTCCCATGGTCCTCTGACTTTGACACCACAGACACACTGTTTGCAACGTGGATTGAATCTGACTGGATGCTCATTGACTTTCAAGTGAACAATCTTTCTTCGCCCGTCATCTCCACCATGCTCCCCCCCCTCCCCACCCCACCCAACACACACACACACACAAAAACATTGCCCCTCTAACTCCTCTCTTCCACCTCCAATCACCTCACGGTCAACAAATGAAAGTGAATGAAATCCCTTCCTTTCAGTGCCTCCACTAGTGTGTAATTATGGGAGACTCCGGGACAATCCTGCAGGGTAGCCCTATTAAGGAGGTGCAATAAACTGGAGAACCAGGAATTGAGTTTTTCAGCTTCTGTTGGCCGCACCAGCTTTGGTCCGGTTGACTAATGGAGTACAGAGTGTTGGGAATTCAAAACAAGGATCTGGAATTTGAGTGCACGCATGGTATAGTGATTGGAACCAGGTGGATCTCGTTGACTACAAGATCCTTGTTTGGAGCTGCTAACCAGAAAGACCCTGGCTGACCGATATAACCAGGGGATTTAGAATCTCCTCAGTTCAGGGGATTAACTCCGTGCTGACTGGCCCCAGCCAGTGTGCTAGACACAAGTAAATGAAGGATGGCTTGGTGGTGGGATGCCATCCGTTATTTCAGGTGAAACTCTACAGTACAGTACTAAGGGAATGCTGTGCTACCAGAGGTGCCTTCTCTGTTGAATGTAAAAGCAAGTTTGTGTGAATGTTTGAAGAGTACTGAACAAACACCAGGAGGAAATTGTACTTTATCTTTGCCCATTGCTTATCTCCTCAACTTGTGCTACCAATCATTAGTCCCTACGGTGTGGAAACAGGCCATTTGGCCCAACAGGTCCACATCGACCCTCTGAAGAGTAACCCACCCAGACCCATTCCCCTACCCTATTACTCTACATTTACCCCTGACTAATGCACCTAACCTGAGTTTCCAGCACAGTGAGCAAACCTACACCCAGAACCTCAACCCGAGTTGCAAATCTGATCAAAACTCGCTAACACTACGGGCAATTTAACACGGCAAATTCACCCTAACCTGCACATCTTTGGATTGTGGGAGGAAACCCAAGCAGACACTGGGAGAACTTGCAAACCCCATGCAGACAGTGAACTGAGGGTGGGATCGAACCCAGGTCCCCAGCGCTGTGAGGCAGCAATGCTGACCACTGAGCCACCGTGCCACCAAAGACAGGAGGCAGGACGATTTATCTTGGAGTTAGTTCGTCCGATTAAAACTGCAAAATTTAGCACAGATGCAATGGTCTCAGGCTCTGGATTAGTGGTGCTGGAAGAGCACAGCAGTTGAGGCAGCATCCGAGGAGCAGCAAAATCGCGTTTTGGGCAAAAGCCCTTCATCAGGAATAAAGGCAGAGAGCCTGAAGGGTGGAGAGATAAGCTGGAGGAGGGTGGGGGTGGGGAGAAAGTAGCATAGAGTACAATAG
>NC_057717.1:98550911-98572512 GCF_004010195.1 Chiloscyllium plagiosum | reverse complement strand
AACGGTCTTTGCGGAAGGTGGAAAGGGGTGGGGAGGGAAATATATCCCTGGTGGTGGGGTCTTTTTGGAGGTGGCGGAAATGTTGGCGGATGATTTGGTTTATACGAAGGTTGGTAGGGTGGAAGGTAAACACCAGGAGCGTTCTGTCCTTGTTACGGTTGGAGGGGTGGGGTCTGAGGGCGGAGGTGCGGGATATAATCTCAGGCGCCAATTCATTCTTATCATTCACCGAAAGTCCAAAGCAATTTAGGG
The DNA here is from genome assembly GCF_004010195.1 of Chiloscyllium plagiosum. NCBI lineage: Eukaryota > Metazoa > Chordata > Chondrichthyes > Orectolobiformes > Hemiscylliidae > Chiloscyllium > Chiloscyllium plagiosum. Next base: position 98,572,260 of record NC_057717.1, on the reverse strand, counting down.
ACTAAATGAATCCATTTTATGACGTGCAGATCCTCCCTTACTTTGTAATATTCATTCCAGGAGAAGTGAGGGTCATTTACTGATCCACCATTTAATACCAGCCTGAATCAGCATGTGAGAATTGGAGACACAATGACTTGTTATTCTTGCGGTTTGACTCAGTGGACTGGCTTACTGGGAATGGGAGGCCACCGTGCTACTTCCAAGAAGGTTGCAAAAAGACGTTAGCCGCCATTACGTAGTCTGTTGTTCATGGCTCCCCAGGCCATGATGACTTCCTTGATGACTGAGGAAACTGATTGGAAAAGGATTCCTTTTGACCCTACCCTCAACCCCAAAATGCGAGGGCCTTAGGGTTCAAACAACCCCAACACCATCCATTCACCACCCCCAACCTCCCAAAACAACACTCCCCAAAACTTTTTTAAGCTCCAGAGAATTAAAGGGGTAGCATGGTTTGTCAGTAGCTGCCTCACAGCGCCAGGGACCCAGGTGTGATTCCAGCCTTAGGTGACTGTCTGTGTGGAGTTTGAATCTTCTCTCTGTTTCTGCACCAGTTTCCTCCCACAGTCCAAATTTGTGTACAGTTCTGGTCACTGCATTTTGGGAAGCTTTGGAAAGGGTGCAGAGGAGATTTATAAGGATATTGCCTGGTATGGAGGGAAGCTCTTATGAGGAAAGGCTGGGGGACTTGGCTGTTTTCATTAGAGGGAAGAAAGTTGAGACGCAACTTAATTGAGATATATAAGATGATCAGAGGGTTAGATAGGGTGGACAGTGAGAGCCTTTTTCCTCAGATGGCAATGGCTAGCACGAGGGGACATAGCTTTAAATTGAGGGGTGATAGATATAGGACAGATGTCGGAGGTAGTTTCTTTACTCAGAGTGTAGTAGGGGCGTGGAACACACTGCCTGCAACAGTAGTAGGCTCACCAACTTTAAGGGCTTTTTAAGTGGTCATTGGATAGGCATATGGACAAGAATGGAAGAGTGTAGGTTAGACGGGCTTCAGGTTGGTTCCACAGATCAGCGCAACAACGAGGGCCAAAGGGCCTGAATGTTCTATGTTCCAAAGATGTGGTGGATCTGGATGGGGCACTCTTCAGAGGACTCAATGGGCGAAATGGCCTACTTCCATTCTGTAGGGATTCCATTAAAAGGTTAGTTAAACAGAATCAAATGGTCTGTTTGTTTCCATCGGAGATTTATTCTGACTCACTCATCACAAAATCTTCAGCCACAATAATTACTTGTTGTCCATACATAAAATCCTCATTCAGTTTATCCCTAAATTAGTAAAACCACTACAGGCAATTCTTCTATAACATGATGATTGTGTTCTTGTGCAACCCATGTTACATAAAAATCGTATGTTAGACACAGTGTTTAAAGTCAAAAGAGAAAATGCTGGAAAATCTCAGCAGGTCTGGCAGCATCTGTAAGGAGAGAAAAGAACTGACGTTTCGAGTCTAACTGATGCTTTGTCAGTGTTTAAAGTGCTGGCGATATAATTGCATCACTGCCAACACGCATTTTAAAAGTTTGCAATTTAGAAACAGTGTCCCCGGTTCGTCGATCACATGACAGTGAATTTGCGTTAAAAAAAACGCATGTTCTAGCAGAATGACCTGTACCTGTACTTTGGTTCCATTTTCTGGTCTACAAAACCTTATGAAATACTCAACCCTATATGCCATTCACTAGAAACCAACACTTTCAGTCATTTTAGCTGGGTCAGTAATATAAGGAAAGGTAATTGATCCGCAAGATTGGTTTGAAAGGGGACTGGAACACATGCTTAATCCTGACACTAACTGGTAAGGGATATTTTGGAGTCACCAAAGGTTCAGCCTGCCCATCTCATTGTCGCCAATTACAAAGCACAGCAAGAGTCAAGCTTCCTTTCCCCATATTTTGCCTATGCCTCCTGACTTTCTTGCCATGAGCTGGTCACATCTGCATGTACAAATCCATCACAAGGTGGGAACAAGCTTAAGTTGTAGGGCAGGGGATTATTGGTTGGTTGTATTAGGCAGAGTACAGACTGAACTCCAAATGTTTGTGCTTGCAAAACCCAAAGCAAAATGGCTGCTGTTCAATGTAATTTTGAGACTTGCTGAACAATATTGAACGTATGTAAAAGCACAGCAGGTCAGGCAGCATCTGAGGAGCAGGAGAATCGATGTTTCAGGCATAAGCCCTTCATCAGGCTGAAGGGCTTGTGCCCGAAACATCAATTCTCCTGCTCCTCGGATGCTGCCTGACCTGCTGTGCTTTTCCAGCACCACTCTCTCGACTCTGATCTCCAGCATCTGCAGTCCTCACTTTCACCAATGTTGAATGAACAAATAGTTACACCTAACAACTGATTTAAGACAATCAGTCAAACTTGTAATGTGGCTCATTTACACTTGTTGAAGCAACGTACGCAAAAAAACCAATCTGAATAAACAGCTGGTGATGTGATGGCCCAGTGGTATTATTGCTATGCTGTTAATTGAGAGGCCCAGATAATGGTTCTGGGCGACTTCGGTTCACAATCCTGCTACAGCAGGTGGTGTAATTTGAATTCCAGATTGTTATTGAATTCAGAGTCTAATAATGACCTTGTCAAGAAAATCCCATCTGGTTCACTGGCCTATAAAATCATGAGAGGTGTAGATAGGGTAAATATGAAAGGTATTTTCCCTGGGGTGGGGGTGTCCAGAACTAAAAGGCATAGGTTTTAGGGTGAGAGGTGAAGTATTTAAAAGAGACATTTAAGAGGTATTTGGATAGGTACATGAATAAGAAGGGTTTAGAGGGATATGGGCCCAGTGCTGGCAGATGGGACTGGATTAATTCAGTACACCTGGTTGGCATGAACAAGTTGGACCGAAGGGTATGTTTCCGTCTCTATGACTCCACGGTGTCCTTTAGGAAGGGAAACTGCCATCCTTACCTGGTCTGGCCTCCAGACCCACAGGAATGTGGTTGACTCTTAACTGCCCTCTGGGCAATTAGGGACGGGGTAATAAATGCTGGGCCTGGCCAGAGATGCCCACATCCCATGAGTAAATAAAAAAAAGTTTAGGGCTTGCATTTTTATTAAACTATGGGGGAGCTTGAGATCCAATAGCACTTCCTGCATGGCAATGCCTCAGCCAATCAGAATCAACTTTAAAGCCAATTGGTGTCTTTTTCACCTGCAGCATAGATTGTTGTGACGGGCTTGAAATTGGGCATTCTTGCATCGGTCCTGATGGAGTACAGAACATTGGCAACATGTCCCTCCATTCAGTGACGACCACCTACCGTTGTCCGGTTCCTATCAATGTAATCTAGAGGGTACTTGAAGCCACTTGTTTTGGTGGAGGAGTTGAAAAGGCCCCTTGAGTTTGTGATGTTGGGATTGGTGGGACTGAAAGTGAGCTCGCTTCAGGGAATCGAGAATCAGGTCAGGATAGAGAGTGCCTGAGGCAAACACCAAGCTCTCACAGTTCATTAGTTCTTTGCGACAAATGTTGACACAGAGACAACCCCTTTTTTTGTTTTGCAAAGCGAGCGCAGTGATTCCAGCATAAAACAGCTAAGGTATACCATGTTTTAACTGAGAGCAGAACAAGCACTAAGATGAGAGGAGGGCTCTATCATGAACTAGATATGTCATAGCAAAGAGAGTAGGTTGATGTAGCACTCATTAACCTAATATAGTTGCACAATGTATAGGATGCATCTACCAGGCTAAGATATTTGCAAATTACATTGTGCCACAATGAACTGCAACAGATAAATGCCCTTTCAAATGCCCTTAATAGCTCTGTTCAAAATTATGAACAGCTTTGATAGAGTAAATTTTCCCAATTACACTTTGCATCATAGAAAAGTCTTTGAGAAAATCCTCTGGGGGATATGGCTTGACATATTCTGTGAGCGAAAACTGCATCCACCAGCCAGAGAGTCATTAAACAGAGGACATGGATTTAAGTTAATTGGCAAAAGCAGCACAGACGAAGATGAGGAGACTATCTATTATAAACGCAGCGTTTTGTGGTCTGGAATACATAGCCTGAAAAGGGTTGGGAGAAGATTCAATAGTAACCTTCAGAGTGCAATTTTCACAAATGTTTTTTTCACAAAGACTCAAAGGAGTAAACATTCTAGTCTACAAGAAAAGTACAGGGGATTTTGGACTAATTTTTCAAAGAGACATCATTAATGGTTTCTTTCTGTATTGCAAGAATTGTCGACATTAATGCTGCACAATGTATCTTAGAGGTTTTGAACTTAGTTGGTGTATGAACCAATACTTTTCTGAATATATACACCCTGTCACCTCAAGATGGATTCTCTATGCATTTTGATGAAGGGATCAATGATCGTTCAGTGGATGCTATTCTTGCAGTGAAGTCAGAAAGTTATCTTTTATTCTGGTCGGTCTCTGGTCACCATTTGTTGTCCATTCCTAACTGCCCTTAGTCTGAGTGGCTTGCTCGGTTGCTACAGAGCTGAAAATGTGTTGCTGGAAAAGCGCAGCAGGTAAGGCAGCACCCAAGGATCCTTGGATGCTGCCTGACCTGCTGCGCTTTTCCAGCAACACATTTTCAGCTCTGATCTCCATCATCTGCAGTCCTCACTTTCTCCCGGTTGCTGTAGAGGGCAGGTTCAGAGTTGGCCAAATTGCATCACTGCAGAGGTTAGACCATGCAAGATTTTCTTCCCTAAAGAGCATTAGATAGCCTAGTGATATCGTGAGTAGATTATTAACCCAGAGATCCAGGTGATATTCTGGGGACATGGTCTTGAATCCTACCATAGCAGATGAATTTGAATTCAGTCCGCAATAAGACCAGAGATGTATACGTTGAGGTGGATTAGCCATGGGAAATATGCAGATGACAGGGATAGGGTGTGGGTGTGCATATGGGTGGGATGTCCTTTAGAGGGTCGGGTTGGGCTGAATGGCCTCCTTCCACACTGTAGCAATTCTAGATCTGGAATTAAAAGTCTAATGATACCACAGTTCCATTGCTTGGGAGGTGGAACCCATCTGGTTCACTACTCTCTCTTAAGGGAAGGAAATTGCCATCCTTACCTGATCTAGCCTACATCTGATTCCAAACCCACAGCAACGTGGTTGACTCTTAACTTCTCTCTGGGCATTTAGGGATGGGTAATAAATTCTGGACCAGCCCATGAAGCATGTTAATGAATATATATATATTTAAAAATGGGTTTTAACAGCAACCAGTGATAGTTTCATAGTCATCGATATTTCATTAGTTCACTTTAAATTCTACCAGTTGACATAGTGGGATTGGAACCCAGAACATCTGCCTAGGCTCCTACATTCCTGGTCCAGCGGTAGGGCCGCTGCTCCATTCCAGAGGGTTGACCACAGCATCTAGTGTAGTACTGAGGGAGCGCTATGCTGTCCACATTGCAGCCTTTTGTCAGATGACAATCTAGTTTGAGCAGAAACGTTACTCCCAGTGTCCTAGCCAATAAATAGCTCTCAATGAACGTCACCAAATTTCACTATCACTTTGTTTGTGGGCGCTTGAGATGGACAAATTGGTGGTCACATCTCCGATATCACAGTGACTGCCTCTTCAAAGGTACTCCGTAACAGTTCAGCGATTTGGACTAACAGGAATAAGACCCTCTTCCTTTTGTAAAAAGGGTGTCGGATGGTGCAACGTAAATAGTGTCGTCTGGGAATCGTGAACGACATGAGTGACAGTGATGGAACAGTAGTTCCAATATCACAGAGACCTAAAGGAATAACTCAAAGCCATTGAAGAATGCAAAGCCCGATCCTTTTAAAGGACTGGAACTAAGTAAAGATCAGGGGGAATTACAATGTTATTAGGCAGGAACTGGGGCGCCTAGACTGGGAACAGATGTTCTCAGGGAAATCCACTGGGAATAAGGCCTGACATGAACCGTCAGGGAAGGCACAGTCTTCATCATTTAGAGCAACAATTCCTGTATCCAGTCAGAAATTTGCATCATTCAATGCAGCTACAGAGAAAGAAATAATGGAAAATTCAATATATTGCCTCTCAGGTATTTGAATACAAAATGACAAGTGCAAGTCTCTGGCAATTGCTAAGGAATTTTCAGGTCGGCCCACCATCGATTTAATTTTCATACAACTTTACCATTGCTTCATTTTTCTTTAAGGGCACAGTAATAGGATAAATGGGTTGTGACTTTTCTAACAAGTTAGAAATGTTGGATGATTCATTACCAAAGAGATCTTTGTCGGCAGATTCGATATACATCTTGCGGAATGTCTGAATTCTAATGTTTGTCAAATTTGGCATTGGTGGCGTTCCTGGTTGTTAGATTGTATGGAAGCTTCTATGTAAAGGGATGAGGGAATCAGATTCCATGGAAACTTTCAAAAGGCACCTGGACATGTACTCAAAGAGGATTCATTGACGGGGTTCCTGAGGAAAGGCTAGAGTGAGCCAGATCTCTCTTCCAAATGGCTGCTTCATGTAGGCACAATGGGGCAAAATGGCTGCCATGCGTGCTGTCAACTCTCTGTAGCAATAGGAAGTCAGCAGGACAGAATGGTGACCTGAACTTTCACTTGAAATGGGTTGGACAGACCTTGAAACATTGGAAGACTCATGGAGTATGGGCAGGAAAGTGGAGCTAAGGCTGCAACTAGACCGACCATATTGGACAGCAGAGTAGGTACAATGGGCTGAATGGCTTATTTGTGTTTCTATCTCTTATAATCTGTTTTTAAGCGCCTGCTCGAACTGGAGGTTAATGTTTGAAAAACAAATTGGTTAATGGAGTTGAATGCCATACTCTCTATTAATTTTCATTTTCAATACCTTCAAACTTTGACCCTCAGAAGCCATTTTGTCCCTCTTGATTTGCAGAATCGCAGAATAGTCGCAGCACAAGAGGAGGCCATTCAGCCTGCCATGTCTGAGCCTATCCCCCACCTACTCCCTGTAGCTCTGCATGTTTTACAATTTCAGATAATCACCTAATTCACTCTTGAGATCCTTGATTGTTACTATCTCCACCAGGCAGTGCATCCCACATCATACCCACTGACTGAGCAGAAGCAGACTTTCTTTGTGTCATATTTACCCTAAATCGGTCTCATTTGGCTGTCAATGCTTCCACCAACAGAGCTCAATTTCTCCCTATCTACGCTCTCCAGACTTCTCTTGATTTTGAACACCTCAAACAAATCCCCACTCTCCACATTTTCTCTTCTCCATGGAAAATAGTTCCAACTTCTGCAATTTAATTGAAGTTCCCAATTCCTGGAAACATCCTCCAGTATTTTTCCGCACCCTTTCCAATGTCTTTATGCCGAAGGAGTTAAGTACCAAGAACTGGACTCAATGCTCCAGCTGAGGCTGAAACCAATGACAGCACAGGGCCGAAGGGCCTGCACTGAGCTGTAATGTTCTAGTGTTTTGCACAGCTTTGATAAGACCACCTTGCACTTGTCCTCTGTGCCTCTATCAATCTCTGCATTGTCTCTGAAGGTGTCTCGCCTTTAATGATTTATGCGTCTACATTCATGTTGCTCTGCACCCATGCACCTATTACAATTGTAAGCTTTGTTTTATCCATCCTCCTGCCAAAATGAATCACTTCACATTCTGTGTATTACATTTCATCAGCTATTTGTTCACCCATTCCACCGATCAGTCTCCACCCAACACTATGTCTCACAGTACACAATTACATCCAAATTTTGTACTGTCTGCAAGTTTTGAAATCATTTCCTGTGCATTTATATCAGGAGCAGCAGGAGGCCCTAACACCAAACTCGGAAGAACTGCAGTACAGATGCTGTGTATAAACATCCATTAACCGCTTCTCTTTCCTATCCCTTGGTCAATTCCATATGCGTGTTGCTACCCTCCTTTTTATTCCATGAGCTCCAACATTGCGCACAAGTCTGTTGCCTGATACTTGATCAAGTGCCTTTTTTTTTAACAAGGATGCAACATTTGTAATTCTTCAGGATTCTGGCGCCAATCCCAGTCTAAGGAAGACTGAAAAATTATAACCAGGGCCTTCCACCATTTCTACTCCCATTGCTCACCATAACCTTGAATGTAATTCATCTGCTCCTGGACCCTTGTCCATTTTGAGTGCAGGGAGTATATCCAATACCACCTACTCAGCAATTTCAAACTCTTTGGTGTATAAATGACCTTGCCTGTTGTCATAACCTGCACAGCATCTTCCTAAATACAGGAGTATGTAAATGAATCATTAAGTGCATTAGCGATGCGCCTACCTCAGTGCTTAAATCCTCTCTTTGGTCCCTGTTTTGCCCCCCCTTCCTCTTACCACTCTTTGACTGTTTATATGGATAGAGAAGACTTTTGAATTCTTTTCATCTTCGCTGCCAGTCTCTTCTCATATTCTCTCTTTAACTCTCTTGTTTACTTTTTCACATTCCTTCTGAATCTTTGAACTGAAAAAGCAAATGAGAGCATTGAATTCTCTTACAACTAGGAAGATAGAAACTGGAGCAGGCCATTCAGCCCTTCGGATGTGCCTCACTATTCTAGATAATAAGTCATATGGAGTCATACAGCATGGAAACAGGTCCTTCGGCCCAACTCGTCCATGCCGACCAGATAACATAGAGCCTTAGAGCTGTACAGCACAGAAACAGACCATTTGGCCCAACGCATCCATGTTCACCAGATATCATAGAGTGTCAAGAGCTGTACAGCATGTAAACAGACCGTTCAGTCCAACTCATCCATGCCGACCAGATATCATAGGGTTTTAGAGCTGTACAGCACAGAAACAGACCATTCGGCCCAACTCATCCATGCTCACCAGATATCATAGAGTGTCAAGAGCTGTACAGCATGGAAGCAGACCATTCGGCCCAACTCGTCCATGCCGACCAGATATCCTAAATTAATCTAGTCCCATTTGGCCCATATCTGTCTAAACCTTTCCTATTCATGTACCCATCCAAATGAAATTTAAAATGGTGCAATTGTACCAGCCTCCACCACCCCCTCATAACTTGCCGCACCACTCTAATTCATGAACGGTTCCGTTTCTTCAAGCTCCTTGCTAACCCCCACACCCAAATGAAAAGTCTCAGATTAATAGTGTTGATTCACTGGTGGTTAAAATAAAACTTGAGTAATTCACAGCTGAGAGGGAGAGATGCGAACCTAATTAACAACTAGAGTCTTATTTCTCACACTGCAGTTATTACCTTGTTGCAACTTGACAGTGAGCTGCAGAGGAGAGTTGTGGTTGAACGAGGAGGATCTTAGACAGAAGTCATTCTGTATTTAGAAGGAGCACAGCGCAACACAAATTTGCTTCTATTTGCAGAAAGGGTCTGACGACTTGAGTTGTTTTTATTTTATTGTGAATATGATATGTACAGAACAGACTCCGACAGCAGCAGACCCAAAACTGTCATAGCACTGTCAAGTGAAAGAGCTATCAACACTAATTGGGCAATCTCATCATGAAAGGATAAAGAATAAGGTTGGGATGGGAGCTATACTGAAGGACGGCTGAGTTTTGCTTATTCACACAAGGGTGGTGAGTGCCTGGAATGTGCTGCAGAGAAGATGGTGGCAGCAGACACAGTAATGATGTCCAAGAAGCAGGAATACATGAAAAGAAAGGGAATAGAGGGAGACAGATCCTGTAAGTAAAGACAGTTTTAGTATGGAAGGGCAGAATGTGTTGGCTTGGAGGGCTGAAGGGCCTGTTTGTGTGCTGTATTGTTCTTTACTCTTGGTTTAAAGCAGGGCTGAATTCAGTCTAGGGGAGCCCAAATTTTAATTTGATCTGCGTGACTGCGTGTCTGAGGAATTGGAAACCAGATGAAAATATTACTTTTCCCCGCCGCTGTCTCTTACCGTCATGGTGAGCAGAGTTATCTTTATTTAAAATTATGTTAATTTATACAGACTGCTCAGCTAGGTTTGAGAGCGGAACAATAGGTTGCTGTCAAACGAGAGACTCCAGATCCAACGCGACAAACGAGTAAAGTCGAAATCAAAGCTAAGCAGCCCCTGCCATTGCAAACTTCTCAGATCGATCCGACAATCAAACAGAAGAGAGATCAATGCGTGCAGCAGGAGGGCTAGGCATCCTGGCCTGAGGATGGGAAGCAGGACGAGACAAAATGGTCGGTTCCCTGTCTTCCTCCTGCTCTCTCCTGCTCAGTATTTGTCCACGCGTGCACGTGCATTGATATGTTAGCATGTAACTGCTCACGTGTACAGATATGTTCGTGTACGTTAGTCTCAGGGATGAGCAAACGCACACGCATTCCAATGACAAAGCAGTCACCCTCTCCCATCTTTCCCACCAATGGCTGCTCAGCTGATACTGGAGGAAATGGCCAATTCCCTTAAAGTCCTCGCCCATGGCTTTTAGAATTTAAAAAATATTTATTCCTTCACGGGATGAGGGCATTGCTGGCTGGACCAATATTTATCGCCCATCCCTAATAGCCCAGAGAGCAGTTAAGAGTCAACCTCGTTGCTGTGGGTCTGGAGTCACATGTAGGCCAGACCAGGTAAGACCATAAGACATAGGAGTGGAAGTAAGGTCATTCGGACTATCGGTCTGCCATTCAATCATGGCTGATGGGCATTTCAACTCCACTTACCCGCATTCTCCCCGTAGCCCTTAATTCCTTGTGACATCAAGAATTTATCAATCTCTGCCTTGAAGACCTCCCGGCCTCCACTGCACTCCGTAGCAATGAATTCCACAGGCCCACCAGTCTCTCTGGCTGAAGAAATGTCTGCTTATTTCCATTCTAAATTGACCCCCTCTAATTCTAAGACTGTGCCCACTGGTCCTAGTATCCCCGCCTAACAGAAACAACTTCCCAGCGTCCATCCTTTCTAAGCCATGCATTATTAGGTTCTATTAGATCTCTCCTCAACCTTTTAAACTCTAATGAATACAATCCCAGGATCCCCAGCCATAGGGGCCACAGCTTTCTTCCCTAAAGAGTGTTAGTGAACCAGATGGGGAGATTCCCCACTGGCAATTGATTCATGGTCATCATTAGACTCTTAATTCCAGATTTTTTTCCTCCCCCACCACTGAATATCAAATTTCACCATCTGCCATGACAAGATTCAAACCCAGCTTCCCACAGCCTTACCTGAGTCTCTGGATTGATAGTCCAACGATAATACTGCAAAGCCATCACTTCTCTTGGAAGGGGGCACCTCAAGGTACACAGCAAGGCTTCAGTAGCAGAGCAGGGCGCAACGGGCTAAGGCTATTTGATGCTGTTCTTCAGCGGACCTGTCATCACCTCTTCCAGCATTGTTAATGTTCACCTTTTCTCTTTGGCTGGGCAAGGGGAGGTGGGGAGATGGCAGTGCCCAGATTTTTGACCCCTGACGATATATCAGTATTGGAGACAGTGCAGAGAGGGTTCACTAAGTTGATCATAGTTGTGTAGGGACTGAGCTATTGGGAATTAGAAAAATGAGAGGCAACTGAATTGAAACATTCAGGAATCTGACAGGGTAGATATGGAAAAGATCGTTTCCACTTGTGGGAAATCCTAGGTCCAGAGGGCATAATTTTAGAATAGGGGTCGCCCATTTAACATTTTGTCTCTCAGAGGCTGGCAAATTGCTTTACCACAGATGTCTGCAGAGGCTGGGCCACCAAGATTGAAATAGACAATTTTTTTTCGATTAGATTCCCTACAGTGTGGAAACAGGTCCTTCGGCCAAACCAGTCTACACCGACCCTCCGAAGAGTAACCCACCCAGTCCCATTTCCCTCTGACTAATGCAATAACACTATGGGCAATTTAGCACAGCCAATTCACCCGAACTGTGGGAGGAAACCAGAGCACCGGGAGGAAATCCACACAGACACGGGGAGAATGTGCAAACTTCACACAGACAGTCACCCGAGGCTGGAATCGAACCTGGGATCCTGGTGCTGTGAGGCTGCAGTCCCAACCACTGAGCCACCGTGGATCAAAGATTTTGGGGAAGGAAGTGGAGGTTTATCAGATCAGCCATGGACTCACTGAATGGTGGTGCAGGCTCGATGGGCTGAATGGCCGACCTGTGCTGTTCCATTTGATGGTTTTATCTAAACCTTGCCTTTGAAAAGTCTCAATGCGTATGTGAAAGTGGACATTTGGATCAAGATGGAAGCAATACCCGATTGATGAGGAAGCTAACGGATCTCTCTCAAAGGGTAGCACCTTACCTTGCAAGGCTTTTCCCCAATTCTGGTGGAACTCTCAATGCACTAGATAAAACCTGAACTCCTGCTCAACAGCAAACTATCGTGGTGTTCCTCACCCAATGTCTAGCTATTCCAAACATGCTGAAAAATGTGCCAACAAGCCTCCTGTAGCACTGTTAATGAACCTGTAAAGTGATGTCCCAAGATGCATCAGTTTTGTTTTATTCGTTCAAGTGATGAGGACGTCACTGGCTGGGCTCATTATTTATTGCCCTTCCCTAATTGCTCAGCGCATTGTCTAGCGACTGAGCTCATACATTGGTCAGGCTAGGTAAGGATGGCGGATTTCCCTTCATTCTAAGTGAATCAGTGAACCAGAGGGGTGTTTATGACAATCAGCATGTACGGGGTGGCATTGTGCCAGTTCCTTCATTGAATTTGTGTTTCACTATCTGCCTTGGCAGGATCTCAGCTCAGTAGAGTATTGGCCGGAACCTCTGTATTCAGGTGCACCACCATTTTGCCCCATTGATAAGTGGTCCCTTAGATAGGAGAATGCCCCAGATTCCTTTCCCCTAGATTGACTGGAGATGTTAAAACCTGGCTTTTGACACTGTCAGATGGTCTTGTGGAGACATGCAGTGTGATAGATGGTGTATGGGAGTGGGGGAGTGGGCTATAATTGGAGAGCTGTGTTGGGGAGCTGGAGGAGGAAGCTGGATGGCCTCTGACTGTGTGGTTGCTGTGAGGTTGTGAAGATATTGTTGCGTTGGATACAGGGATGAACAAAAACGACATCCAAGATGAGATTTTAAGTGTATCTGACCGTTATGGTGTATACTCAATGAGTTATTTACAAATTGCTGAGTCCATCCAAAGGTTCCATCATTCTTCATACATTCACACAAAGATACTAGGGCAATGGAGGTGCCTTGGGTCTGACTATAAGACCACAGAGGTGGAGTCACCTTCCTTACAGAAACAGAACATCATTAACTGTAGAATTGATGGGATTCTGTTTCTTCTGAGGTTGGATTTCAGGATGAATATGCCATTATCAGGGCAGAAGTATGCTTCAATCCAGATCAAGGATCTCACAATCCTTGCTGTCAAAAGAGCCATTCTGTCCAATCGTTTAATCGTGCCCTCTTCAGAACGCATTGCAAGAATACCAAATCTCAAAGGGAACAACGATACATAGTGCATGAGACAATGGTTGGCAAGTCTACCCTCGTTGAAGAGGTGTTGCAATGGAGAATTTGGGAACATTTAACCTCCCAGCTTTTGTTTAAATGCAATTTGATTATGATTGGTCATGAGACTTCCACAATGAATATATCAGGGAGTGGCTGACCCCTGAACTCTGGCTTAACCGAAACAATGCAATCTTACAATTACTGTTATAAGAAAATGGCAGACAACAAAAAAGGGATTTTGGCTTTATTTAGTACTTGTTCCAAATAATAATCACTGTTTGAGTAATTGTTCTTTATTTCTAATTTCTGTTTCCATTTTGCTGTCTGCTAATTTGGTGTAAACATACATCTTTTTATTCGATAGGCCAGAGCAATTTGCGTGCAGTGTTCTAGCATTCTTTATTTTCACATCACATCACATCGCATGCTTCATACGCTGCACTGATGTGTCATCTTAGCTGTCACTTATATATCTGTTCCTCTGTCCTCCCTCTCAACAACGCACCAATATCTTCACAGCCTCATAGCAACAGCACTGTTGGAGGCCTTTGAACTTCCAAAGCCTGTGCCAGATCTCTGAAAGAGATTTCCAATTATAGTCCCACTCCTCTGCTCCCACCCAATATCCCGGGAACACTCTGTCCCCTTTTATTCGATTTCCTTTTTTGAAGGTGGTCCCGAACCTGCATTCCCCCACCTACTCAACGGCAGTTCATAACTACAACACGTTAAAACACAAGTCCCCACCTCACAGCCCTTTTACCAATTATCTAAAACCCACATCCTCTGATTGCCTACCCTCCTGCTACTGAAAACAATTTTTCACTATCTTGTCTGTCAAACCTTTCCTCATTTTCACACAATTTTATTATATCATCTTGACCCGAAGGAGGGAGATACCCCAGTCTCTCTGGTATCTCAAGGTCTTTGGTACCTTTTTGCGTGCTCTGACACTGGATGTAGATCTGGGTGGGTCACTCCTCAGAGGGTTGTTGTGCCAAAGGGCCTGTTTCCATACTGCAGGGAATCTAATCTAATCTAATCTCAATGTAGCTCTCAAGAGCTTGGTCAGTTCTAGATTACTCCTCAAAATATTCGATTTGGACTCTCAGACTGTCTGTTGGCTACAAGGCAGCCATCTGAATCCTTCCCACAGACCAATAAATAGAATTGCTACAGCGTGGAAACAGGCCATTTGGCCCAACAAGTCCACACCAACCCTCCAAAGAGTACCCCACCCTATTCCTGCATTCCCCATGGCCAATTCACCTTAACCTGCACACCTTTGGACAGTGAGAGGAAACCCACACAGACATGTGAAGAACGTGCAAACTCCACACAAGACAGCTGCCCGAGGGTGGAATCAAACCCAGGTCCCTGGCACTGGCAGTGCTAAGCACTGAGCCACCGTGCCACCCTTAGGTATAGTGCCAACTAGCTGAACACAATCAATGTAGAGACCAACTGCACTCCAAACATTAGCACCAAGCTCATTTCTTCAACGTTATGAACATAGGAATAACGGTAGGCCACTTGGCTCTTCAAGCCCTGCTCTGCCATTCAATCAGATCATGGTTGATCGGATTTTAACTTCAACTCTATGCTCCTGCATTTCCCCCAGTAACCTTTCATCCCATTAGTAATTAAGAATCTATGCACCTCTGCCTGATTTATGAATTATTTAGGAGATGTGGATGTCACAGGAAAGGCCAGACTGTATTGTCCATCTTTGAGTGACCTTGTGAAAGGGTGCTGGTGTACCACATCAGTCCATTAGGTGTAGATACACCCGCAGTGCTGTTAGGGAGCTCCGAGACACAGTTCAAAGTCAGGATGGTGACTGGTTTGGAAGGCTACGTGAAGGAGATTGTCTTTGAATGAGTCAGCTTCTTTTGCCCGGGTACAGTGAGAGATTGCGGGTCAGAGGAGGCTTTCTGAGTTACTGCAGTGTGCCTTGTAGATGCTGCACACTTCTGCTACAGTGCACCCATAATGGAGGAAGTGAGTGATTAAAGAGGTGGATAAGATGCTGGACAGTTTGGAGTCACATGAATGCTGTTGGAGTTGCACTCATACAGGCAATGTTATGTTTACTCATTCCTGGGGTAAGATTGGTTGAACGTCCCTAACTGCTCTGTGCAAAAGGAGATCAGACTGGAGCTGTGACTATTATTAGCTTAAAACATTCCTTGACTTTAGACATGAAACTATCTGGATTTGCCGCATAAAAATAGGACATCTCTACTTTGCACTTGATGCCTCATCTTACTATTGCCCCTCTGGAATCCTCTCACATTAATAGGGGAGGTTTCCACCCCTGTCCATGTACTGTAAACACACGGAACAGATATATCGATTATTAGTCAATGCGTCACTGTCCCAAGATGCTGTCTCAACTCACAAAGGATTGACACATTAACATGCTACCTGGTGTTCAGCTGGTGGAATTTAGAACTCAGTTCGGTAAAATTTGGAATCAAAATCCGGTTCAAAGGATGGATTTTCAATTCTCTTGAAATAAAGAGGTTAGTTATGGTGACCATGACAGAAGTACCGATTGCTATAAAAAGCCAGCTGAGTCATAGAGTCACAGAGATGTACAGCACGGAAACAGACCCTTCGGTCCAACCCGTCCATGCCAACCAGATATCCCAACCCAATCTAATCCCACCTGCCAGCACCCGGCCCATATCCCTCCAAACTCTTCCTATTCATATACCCATCCAAATGCCTCTTTAATGTTACAATTGTACCAGCCTCCACCAATTCCACTGGCAGCTCATTCCATACATGTACCACCCTCTGTGTGAAAACGTTGCCCTTAGGTCTCTTTTATATCTTTCCCCTCTCGGCCTAAACCTATGCCCTCCCCCATCCCAGGGAAAAGGCCTTGTCTATTTACCCTATCCATGCCCCTCATAATTTTGCCAACAGTGGCCTAACCAATGTCCTGTACAGCCACAACATGACCTCCCAACTCTTGTACTCAATACTCTGACCAATAAAGGAAAGCATATCGAACGCCTTCTTCACTATCCTGTCTACCTGTGACTCCACTTTCAAGGAGCTATGAACCTGCACGCCAAGGTCTCTTTGCTCAGCAACACTCCCTAGGACGTTACCATTAAGTACTACTAAGATTTGCTTTCCCAAAATGCAGCACCTTGCATTTGTCTCACTCAGAGAAAGAGATCTGCCATCCTTGCCTGGTCAGGCCTACAAGTGACTCTAACCCCATAGCAATGGAGTTGATGTTAACTGCCCCCTGAAGTGGCTGAGAGATCCATTCAGTTTGAGGGTATTGAGAGATGGACTGACAAATGCTGACCTTGCCTGCAACACCCACCTCCCCATGAAAGAGCATTTTTCTTAAACATCGCTGCAAGATTTATCCTAGGAAAAATTGCTATGTTTTGTGTGCAAGGGAATAAACTGCAGGTCTGTGGCCGACAGACCTGGACATTTGACCAAACTATCATTCTCCAAACAAAAAGCAAAACACTTTGCGTTCTGGAAATCTGAAATGAAAACAGAAACTCAGCAGGTCTGTGGAGAGAGAGAAAGAGAGAGTTAATGTTTCGAATCCAAAATGACTGTTCTTTGGACGCTCACAACATGTTCTTTGGTTTGGAAGCTGTGAAAACCCCTCGATCCTGAACCCATGTAGGAACTATCACCTCAACATCACAGACGGTGCATGCAAGCCAACGGGTTAACAGGATCGCGTTATCTAGAACTCACTAAATTAAATCAACTATTAATGGAAACTGGGGGAGGACTGGTTGCTATATAATAAAGATTTACACACGCATAGACCAGAAGCTGGTGACTGTGGTGTTGTCAGAGAGATACGCAGCTGGGATAAATTACCACCAAGTGTTCAGCAAATCAGTCAGTGCATTTGTCACAAAATGGTGATTGTGGAATTTTATTCTGAAGGACGTTGACCCTTCCGTCACTGTTTCTGCATGGCTGAGGGAATTGGCGCCCCAGGCTGTAGAGATATGTCCAAAACACACATAGCATCTGGGACGTCAAGTTACCTCCCTGAGGTAAACTGATGAAGCCTTATTGCTGGTCTCTGCTCTCCTCTGTAATGAAGAGAGCTGTCGTCAAGTGTAAGACTTCATTTTCTTTTATAAATGAGACGGCTTTGCATCCCTGCTAGAAAAGGGCATCTCCAAACAGGGTCTGATGCTGTGCAGTTGGTAGTGGGGAACAGAGGAAGAAATAAGATTCTCCAAGACAGTATTAATAAATCCTCCAGCAGCCTCAGTGAAGGGAAAATAAACAGCCTTCCTAATGCAAAATGTGAATGACAACACTGGGATCAATATCCTGAGTAGGACTTATTAGTCAAATTAACAATTCTTTTTTGTAGTTTAGGGAGAAGTTGCGCATTAACTATAAATCAATTTATTGCAGTGATTTTTCAAATGCTAAATCCCGCATTTGGAAAAGGAGTCGCAGAGTCACACAGCACAGAAACTGACAGCTGAGCTTTTGTTGTTTGTGACAGGATCAAATGCAGAATGGCCTTTCTCTCTGGGGGTAGGGGAAGTCATTCAGTCATAGGGTCCCTACAGTGTGGAAGCAGGCCATTCGGCCCATCGAGTCCATACTGCTCCTCTGAAGAGCATCCCACCCAGACCCATCTTATCCCTGCATTTCCCACAGCCAATCCACCATAACCGGCACATCCCTGGGCACTATGGGCAATTTAGCATGGCCAATCCACCCTAACCTACACATCCCTGAACACTATGGGTAATTTAGCACAGCCAATCCACCCTAACCTGCACATCCTGAACACTATGGGCAATTTACCATGGCCAATCCACCCTAACCTGCACATCCCTGGACACTATGGGCAATTTAGCATGGCCAATCCACCCTAACCTACACATCCCTGAGCACTATGGGGCAATTTTGCATGGCCAAACCACCCTAACCTGCACAACGGGCCAATTTAGCATGGCCAATCCACCCTAACCTGCACAACCCTGAACACTATGGGGCAATACAGTATGGCCAATCCACCCTAACCTGCACATCTCTGAGCACCACGAGCAATTTAGCATGGCCGATCCACCCTAACCTGCACATCATTGAACTGCGGGTGGAAACCAGAGCACCTGGAGGAAACCCACGTAGACACGGGTGGAATGATGCAACGCAACACAGACAGTCATCCGAGGCTGGAATTGAACCTGGGTCCCTGGCGCAGTGAGGCAGCAGTACTAACCGCTGACCCACTGTGCCGCCCTAATATCATCTCTGGTTCCCAATGTTTGACAGATATGCTCTTTTATTGCCTTGAATGCTCACTGCGCTTAAATGCTATAGATTAGCAAATGCTGACACTATACATTATCTCCTATTTCCAACGGCACATTTTACAGCTGAATTGCCTCCCATTCCCTTCCCACCTTTTTCAAGGTTATATTAGATTACTTACAGTGTGGAAACAGGCCCTTCGGCCCAAGTCCACACCGAAGCGCAACCCACCCAGATACATTCCCCTACATTTACCCCTTCACCTAACACTATGGACAATTTAGCATGGCCCATTCATCTGACCTGCACATTTTTTGGACTGTGGGAGGAAACCGGAGCACCCGGAGGAAACCCACGCAGACACGGGGAGAATGTGCAAACTCCACACAGTCAGTCGCCTGAGGCGGGAATTGAACCCAGGTCTCTGGTGCTGTGAGGTAGCAGTGCTAACCACTGTGCCACCGTGCCACCCACTTCAGCTGACTGTCTGAATTAGGGCCCGCACCGTGCTTTCATCCTTTTGATGGCAGCTTAACACGCATAATCAATTCTTTAGTTCAGAGAACTGAGAGGGACAGGCAAAGACTAATAGTGCAGTTAACGAATAGGGTAGGAGGCAATGGGAAAGGGCAGAATGTAATGTGCCCCTCTTTGGGAGGGGAGGCATTTGTTGTCGAGGAGGGAGGCATTTAATCAGCAAATTAGGAAGATCTAGATCCCTACAAGAAAGTGAGGACTGCAGATGCTGGAGATCAGAGTCGCAGAGTGTGGTGCTGGAAAAGTACAGCAGGTCAGGCAGCATCCGAGGAGCAGGAAAATTGACATTTCGTTCATAAAAGCCCTTCATCAGTAATGAGGGGGGGGGCCCAAAGGGGTATAGAGATAAATGGGAGGGATGCGGGACTGGGGGCGGGTAGCTGGGAATATGATAGGTAGATGAAGGTGGGGGTAGTGGTGATAGGTCAGAGTGGAGGGTGGAGCAGAGAGGTGGGAAAGGAGATCGCCAAGTAGGACAGTTCAAGAGGGCGGTGCCGAGTTGGAGGGTTAGATCTGGGATGAGGTTGGGGATGGGGAAATGGGGAAGCTGATGGAATGCACATTGATCCCATGTAGTTGGAGGCTGCCAAGGTGGAAGATGAGGCATTCCCGCCATCCCTTCATCCATTCCATGGATGACCTTTTCATCCACTGTCAATTGAAACCCTTAGGCGGGTAATTAATATCTACTTAACGGCTTCCTCTGTATAGAGCCATATAGGGCGGAAACAGACCCTTCGGCCCAACTCATGCATGTTGACCAGGTTTCCTAGACTGAACTAGCCCCATTTGCCTGTGTTTTGCCCATATCCCTCTCAACCCTTCCTATCCATGTGCCTGTCCAGATGCCTTTTAAATGCTGTAATTGTACCAGCCTCCACCACATCCTCTGGCAGCTCATTCCATACAGACACCACCTTCTGGCTGAAAAAAGTTGCCCCTCAGGTCCCTTTTAAATCTTTCCCTCTCACCCTAAGCCCATGCCCTCTAGTTCTGGACTCCCCAATCCTTGAGGGAAAAGACCTTGGCTATTCACCTTATCTATTTATGACAATGGGTATGAACCCAATGGTAGACAGCAGCTTTACTGAGTGGGTAATGCACCCCTCCTGGGTTGCTTGCAGACTCTCAGAGGCAGGGTTGCCCCCTGCCTGGCTGAAGGAGGGGAAGGTGAGGGAGTTCACCAAGACCCAGCTCCCAGCCCTCACCTCCTTCCACCTTCCTCAGTGGCTCAGTGGTCAGCACTGCTGCCTCACAGCACCAGGGACCTGGGTTCAATTCCAGCCTCGGGTGACTGTCTGTGTGGAGTTTGCACATTCTCCCCGTGTCTGCGTGGGTTTCCTCCGGGTGCTCCGGATTCCTCCCACAGTCCAAAGATGTGCAGGTTAAGGTGGATTGGCCAAGCTAAATTGCCCATAGTGTTCAGGGATGTGCAGGTTAGGTGCATTAGTCAGGGGTAAATATAGGGGAATAGATCTGGGTGGGTTATTCTTCGGAGGTTCAGTATGGACTTGGGCCAAATGGCCTGTTTCCACACTGTAGGATTCATCCTGACTCTCCCCTCCTGCTTTTGTCTCCCAGTTGGCTGGCATATCCAGGCAAGGACCCTGGACCTGGGGTGGATGTAGAGCAGGCAGTGCCTTTGTGGTGGCACTGTCATGTTGGGTGACTGGCAGCTGACGCCAACCAGGAGCTCCCATTGGTCCCAGGGAACTCTCTAGCCTCAGAGTCACACCGCTATGGCCCAGTCAGTGACAGATAAACATTGCTTAAAAGAGACCGAGTCTCAAAAGTACACCTCCAACCTTCCTTTGCGAAGAATGGCAAACCCTCCACAATGGACGTCAGCCGGCGTTCCATCATTTGGTGCCAACGCAAAGCGAGGATGGGGGTGAACCACCACCTTGAGCCCGTGGTCAGGGAGAGACTTCACCCAGCAGCAATGAACGTGATGGCAGTCTGTTTACAAGTGTGTTGCCTGTGGGATCTTGCTGTGCAAAGTCAAACAGCGCCGTTGCCAGCAGTGTTTTGGGCTGCCAAAGAAAGAGAAAGACACAACTGCATTTCCAAATCATGCCGCCTCAGAGCACACAATAGCACGGTGGCTCAGTGGTTTGCACTGAGGGAAGTGAGGGGGGGGG
>NC_057717.1:98501376-98549595 GCF_004010195.1 Chiloscyllium plagiosum | reverse complement strand
CCTGCACTGGCCCTATATCCTGCACTGGCCCTATAACCTGCACTAGCCCTATATCTTGCACTGACCCGATAACCTGCACTGACCCTATATCCTGCACTGACCCTATATCTTGCACTGACCCTATAACCTGCACTGACCCTATATCCTGCACTGGCCCTATAACCTGCACTAGCCCTATATCTTGCACCGTTCCTATATCCTGCACTGACCCAATAACCTGCACTGGCCCTATATTCTGCACTGGCCCTATATCCTGCACTGACCCTATATCTTGCACTGACCCAATAACCTGCACTGGCCCCATAACCTGCACTGGCCCCATAACCTGCACTGGCCCTATATCCTGCACTGACCCTATAACCTGCACTAGCCCTATATCCTGCACTGACCCTATAAACTGCACTGAACCTATAACCTGCACTGACCCTATACCCTGCACTAGCCCTATATCCTGCGCTGGCCCTATAAACTGCACTGACCCTATAACCTGCACTGACCCTATACCCTGCACTGACCCTATAAACTGCACTGACCCTATAACCTGCACTGGCCCTCCAACCTGTACTGACCCTATAACCTGCACTGGCCCTATAACCTGCACTGGCCCTCCAATCTGCACTGACCCTATAACCTGCATTGGCCATATGATCTGCACTGATCCTATGTCCTCCACTGACCCTATATCCTGCACTGGCCCTATAAACTACACTGACCCTATAACCTGCACTTGCCCTCCAATCTGCACTGACCCTATAACCTGCATTGGCCATATGATCTGCACTGATCCTATATCCTCCACTGACCCTATATCCTGCACTGACCCTGTATCCTGCACTGGCCCTATAGCCTGCAATGATCCTATAACCTGCACTGACCCTATAACCTGCACTAGCCCTATAACCTGCATTGGCCCTATATCCTGCACTGTCCCTATATCCTGCACTGGCCCCCTATATCCTGCACTGACCCTATATCCTGCACTAGCCCTATAACCTGCATTGGCCCTATATCCTGCACTGACCCTATATCCTGCACTAGCCCTATAACCTGCATTGGCCCTATATCCTGCACTGACCCTATATCCTGCACTAGCCCTATAACCTGCATTGGCCCTATATCCTGCACTGACCCTATATCCTGCACTAGCCCTATAACCTGCATTGGCCCTATATCCTGCACTGACCCTATAGCCTGCACTGACCCTATAACCTGCACTGATCCTGTAACCTGCACTGACCCTATAAACTGCACTGACCCTATATCCTGCACTGACCCTATAACCTGCACTGACCCTATAACCTGCACTGACCCTATAACCTGCACTAATCTGCTGCCTTTACCACCTTTCCTGTCACACTATTTCTAACCAAATGACCACCCGATGCCCTCTTAAATGGCTTGGCTATTTCTCTTCCTGTATATGGTCACAAAGTATGTGAACAATAGTCTCCAACTCATTTCATTAATGCTCCCATTACTAGTTAAATCTGCTGCCGGAAGTGTGGAAATATTTGTTTATTTCTGCATTTTCACAGCCTGTAGTGAAAGGTATTAAAGAGCTTGCTGTTCTACATTAAGTTGCAACTTGTGCCCTTCAAAAGCAGGAGGATGGTAACATTAAAACTCTCTCTTCCCATTAACGTCGAAACCTAGGAGCAGGAGGAAGCTATTCGGTCCTTCAGCCTGCTCCAACATTCAACAGGATCCTGGCTGACCATCCAACTCAGGCCCCCGTTCCTGCTTTCACCCCCAAAACTTTCAATCCCTTTAGCCCCAAGAACTACATCTAGCTCCTCCTTGAGAGCATTCAATGCTTTGGTTTTGACTGTTTGCAGTAGTAGAGAGCTCCATAGGCTCTCTGCTCTCTGGACAAAGACTTTTCTCCTTCTGCAAATTTGAAATGGCATATGTCCCCGAATCCTTAGACTGTGACCCTCCCCTCTTCCCCAGTAATCGGGAAGATCCTTTCCCCTTTTAGCCTGTCCGGTCCCTGTGAGCTCCACCACATCACAACTATGGAGAAGCAGATGGTTCACCACAGCCAATTAGAATTGCAGCTGTCTACCACAGCATTGGCCTGGGGGGGAGGGAGGGGGTCAGGTGGCGCAACACTGCCTGTGGTAAGGAATGGTTAACGCCCTTGTGGGATGGGATGGGGGGGGGCGCAACACACCCTGACATTGGGGGAAAAGCGCTATCGAAATGCAAGCCCTTTCCTTTGACCCATTCTGCTGCCATTTTCCATTTTGAAAGTCAATCCCTTTAAACCCAGCAAAACACATTCCAGAAAGCAAAAACAAGTGAAAGATTTCTCCTGATTTACTAAGACTGGTGCTCCCCTAAACTTTGTTGTGGATCGTTGGGTGGGCACTATAAGGTTTCCTCATACACACGTATAAAATCTATGACATATGAAACAAATCCTCTGCACCCAGCTACATCATCAGGTTTGACAGACTTGGGACTACAGGCAATTGCAGGCCGTTCAGCTGCTGGAGCCCAGCCTAAACCACTATGCTGAGAGATTGTGGACCAGGAGACAGTAAGGACTGCAGATGCTGGAATCTGGAAGTCCATGGCCAGAGACGTTGACCTTCCTGCTCCTCGGATGCTGTCCGACCTGCTGTGTTTTCTCGGATTGTGGGCCAGTCCACATTTCAGGTCCACCTATCTCCTCCTCCATAACCGTAACCCTAACCCTAACCCTAACGCTAATCCATACCCTCTATCCTGCGAAAAGATCAGTGGATTTATATTCTGAGTTGAGTGGGCGCCTAATACACTTGAAGGCCAAAACATTGCAAGTTTTCAAAAAGGAGGCAGATATAGATCTTAGAGTGAGCACACTTCCTGTTGACATGGAGTCATTGAAAAAATAGGAGCAGGAGTAGGCCATTCAGCCCTTCAAGCTTGCTCTGCCATTCAATAGGATCATGGCTGATTGTCCAACTCAGTCCCCTGTTCCTGCTTTCTTACCACCCCTAATACCCTTAGACCTCTTTACGTGGAAGGAAGTATATTGGTCATAAACCATTCCACACAACTCCAAGTGCCAGAAGTAGTCGTACAACTGGGCATTCCAGGTTTGTCCTGAAGGGTGCATTCTGGGAGATCATGCCATTCCCCGCTTTTGAATGCGCTGCCATCTTGTGAAAGTGGATTCACTCATAATTTCAAGCCAAACGTCTGACAACGTGTTGTTATCCAAAACAGCCTGAACAAGACCCATGCAGTAAGCTGAGGCATCTTCCCTCAAGGGGAAGCAGCTGATCGTGTTTTTGAGCTTCACGCGCTCTTGCCCCCAAAACAGAGTGCTCCACCAAAACATTTTCATAATCAGGGAAAACTCAGACAGCATCTGTGAAGAGAGAAACAGAGAGCCGACCTTTCAGATTGAAGAACTTTCATCAGAACTAAAGAGAAGGAGAAACGTAAGAGTCTTTAAGGCTTGGAAGGGCTTGCGGGAGGGAAGAGAGAGAAACTGAGTCATGTTGGACAAGTTGGTGTATTGGGCAGGTAATCTACTTAGGATTTCAGCATCTGCAGTTTTTTTGTCTCTCAATAAGTTGAGGGAGTGTGTAAATAGGTAGCAGATGAAGTTTAGTGCAGACATGTGTGAGATGATACATTTTGGCACAGAAACAGACCCTTCGGTTCAACCAATCCGTGCCGACCATGACCCCAAACTAAACTAGTCCCACCTTGGCCCATATCCCTCCAAACATTTCTTATTCCTGTCCAAATGCCTTTTAAACATTGTAACTGTACCCACATGCATCACATCCTCTGGAAAGTCATTCCATACACGAAACAGTATCTGTGTTAAATAAATTGCCCCCATGCTATTTTTAAATATTTCTCCTTTCACCTGAAATATATGCCCCCTGGCTTTAAAATCCCCCACCCTGGGGGAAAGACACCTTCCATTCACCTTATCTATACCCCTCATGATGATATAAACCTCTATAAGGTTTATAAATCTCAACATCCTACGCTCCAGTGAAAGAAAAGTCCCAGTCTTTCCATTTAACTCAATCCCTCCATTTCCGGCAACATCCTGGTAAATCGCTTCTCACCTCTCTCCAGCTTAATAATGTCCTTCCTATGACATTGAAAGACAATATAAAATAGGGGGTAGAAAAGGGGTTCCCGATATGTAAAGATCGCTGAAGGTGGCTGGACACATTGAGAGAGAAATTGGTTTAAGGTGAGAGTGGAAAGATTTAAAAGAGACCTAAGGGGCTACTTTTTCACACAGAGGTTGGTGTGTGTATGGAATGAGCTGCCAGAGGAAGGGGTGGAGGCTGCAACATTTGAAAGGCATCTGGATGGGTACGTGAGTAGGTAGGGTTTAGAGGGGATATGGGCCAAATGGTGACAAATAGGATATCTGGTCAGCATGGACATGTTGGATCGAAGGGTCTGTTTCCGTGCTGTAAATCTCTATGACTCTATGTCGGGTTAGCATGGATGAGTTGGACTGAAAGGTCTGTTTCCATGCTGTACCTCTCTATGACTCTATGACTTTATAGCGGGTCAGCATGGATGAGTTGGACTGAAGGGTTTGTTTCCGTGCTGTACATCTCTATGACTCTATGACTATATATCGGGTCAGCATGGATGAGTTGGACTGAAGGGTCTGTTTCCATGCTGTACCTCTCTATGACTCTATGACTTTATAGCGGGTCAGCATGGATGAGTTGGACTGAAGGGTTTGTTTCCGTGCTGTACATCTCTATGACTCTATGACTCTATATTGGGTCAGCATGGATGAGTTGGACTGAAGGGTCTGTTTCCGTGCTGTACATCTCTATGACTCTATGACTATATATCGGGTCAGCATGGACGAGTTGGACCGAAGGGTCTGTTTCCGTGCTGTACATCTCTATAACTGTGTAGACTCATACAGTTTTATTATTAGGAGCTTAGAGGACAAGATCAAGGAGGTGATGTTGACCTTTCATGAGACACTCTGGTGAGATCTCAGCTGTAGTAATATGTACAGTTATGGACACCAGACTATACAAGGAATGTGAATCCATTGGCAAAAGTACAGAAATGATTTACTAGAATGGTTTCGGGAATGAGAAACTTCACTGATGAGGATAGATTGGATAGGTTGGAACAGTTCTCCTTGGAGTGAAGAGGACTAAGAGGTGGTCGATTAGAGGTCATGAGCAAACTGGAATAGTTTGGGAGCAACTGATCCAATAACAGGATTAAGAACAAGAGGCGTAGATTTAAAGTGATTCTCAAAAAGAGCAAAGTGATGTGATACAAGAAATTCTTTCAGCGAGGAACTGGGGCGTAGGAACGCAGTGTCAAAAAAGTGTGTTGCTGGAAAAGCACAGCCGGTCAGGCAGCATCCTTGACGCGGGGGGGGGAAGGTAGCTGAGGGTGCGATAGGTAGATGAACGTGGGGGTGACAGTGATAGGTCAGAGAGGAGGGTGGAGCGGATAGTCGGGGAGGAAGATGGACAAGTAGGACAGTTTTGATCTGGGGGAAGATGAGACGGGGAGCCTGGAAATATAGTGGACGCAAGCTCAGTTGAGGCATTCAAGAGGGTATTAGATGATTATCTCAATCAAATTAATGTGCAGGGGTTTGGGGGAGTTGGTGGAAACAGGAGGTTGGCGTTTGGTAATGACGCTCATTTGAAAAGCTAGTACAGACACGATGGGCTCTCTGGCCAGTTTCTGCACCATTGGTACTCTGTGATTCTGTATGGAGACCAGGCAAAATCTAAAAGGAGTGGGAGTTGGATTGAACATGGTGAAGAGACGGAGGTTGTGTCCAAATGGAGCTTAAATTGTTGTGATTAAAAAAACTCGCTGAATGCACCAAAAATGAAAGGAGCATTTCCCCAATTGTGCAGAACATTCCATTTCCACTACCCAACCTTAGAAGGGAGTGAAGTTGGACTATCAGGCCTCAGAGTGAGATGAGCGCACGATGGGGGCGGGATGAGGCTCTGGGGTAGGGTGATAGGTTGGTCCTCTCCTTCACTCAGTTCCAGTGAGGTAGGAGATTGGATGAGTTGTTTGAGGGCGATGGTGCCACCTCTGTCAACACGATGACAAGGACAGGGATGTTACTGGAAGGTCACCAGCTCCTTCTGCAAATCACACAGCTCACCCAACGCAGGAGAGGGGACCCGCAGCAGACCAATCAGCCCGATCGCTCATTCATAGAAAAGAAACAGCGAAACGTAGAAAGTAGCGGCAGGAGGAGGCCATTCGGCCCTTCGAGCCTGCTCCGCCACTCAATACGATCACGGCTGGTCATCCAACTCAGTCCCCTGTGCCCCACTTTCTCTCCCCAGTTACCCTCTGATTCCCTTCAGCTCGATAAACAATATCTAACTCCTTCTGGCAAGCATTCAGTGTTATGGCCTTGACTCCTTCCTGATGTAGAGAATTCCACAGGATGCCCACTCTCCAGGTCTCCTCATCTCCATCCAAAAAGGTCTAACCCATATCCTTGGTCTGTCACCCCTGGTTCTGGACTTCCTCAGTCAAAGGGAACTTCTTTCCTTTGATTGCTCTGTCTCGTCCTGTTAGAATTTTATAGGTTTCCATCGACTCTTCCCACCCCCTCCCATCCATCCTTCCAAATTCCAGTCAATATAGTCCAGTCTTTCTTCATAAATCAGTCCTGCCCATCCCAGGAATTGGTCTGGTGAACCTTTGTTGCCCTCCCCCCAGAGCCAGAACATCCTTCCTCAGATAAGGAGACCAAAACTGCAAATGATTCTCTAGGAATGGTCTCACCAAGGCCCTGTATAATTGCAACAAAAATATCATCAATTCAATACAATCGTGGCTAAACTTGGCCTTTAGCTCCACGTTCCTGCTTGCTCCCTTATTTCCAAAAGATGTCTCTCTCAGTCCTAACAGTAGAAATTGTCCTCAAATCCTCGAACCCAGAATTCCCTCTCAGGTCCTTACACTGCAGCACCTTCTGTAAGTGGATGCGTAGCCAAGATTAGAGGGAACGCTACTCTGAGGGAAGGGAATTCCAAAGATCCACAACTGTCTGAGTGAAGTCATTTCTCCTCAGCTCAATCCCAAGTGACAGCCTCCTCACCCTGAGACATTTTCCTCAAGTTTCTTTTGATTTCCCAACAACAGAAACGACCCCTCAACATCTACTCAACAAGACCAGGAATCTCAGGATCCCCCTCTCATTCCCAGAGAAAAGTCAGCCCAGTTTACTCAGCCTCCCATTGTAGTCCAACCTCCTCATCGCCGACTGAATAGACCTTCGCTCCGTTCCCTCCATTGTAGGTGGAGGCTTCCTCAATCATTCCACTCACTCCGTAGTCACGAGGTCAAAACCCTGTTCCACATCGTGCTTCTGCAAAATACAAACCAAAAGATCTGCGGATGCTATGACTCAGTAACAAAAAGAAAAATTGCTGGAAAAGCTCAGCAGGTCTGGCAGCATCTGTGGGAGAGAAATCAGCATTAACGTTCAAGTGACCCTCCCTCAGAACCTTCCTGAGTCCACTGTGAGAAACCTTCACTGTAATTAGTCCAGACTTTGACAAATTAAAAGGTAAATTTCCAATGATTATGTCAGCAAAGACAATGGCAGAGATACAGGAGATGCACCTACAAAGCTTTTTTTAAAGAAATTGCATTTATATGACACCTCATGATGCCCCAAAGCAGCTTTGAAGGGATTTTTATCACCCAGAGGGACAAGGGCAGTGGGCAGATGGTAACACCTCCCCCCCCCCCCGCCTCGCTAACATTCTCCTCCAAGGCATTCACTACCCTGACTTGGAAATATATTACCTCTCCCTTAGTGCTGTTTGGTCAAAATCTTAGAACTCCCTCCCTAAACATACTTGGGTGCACTAATCCCACCTGGTCTGCAGCAGTTCAGAAGGTAACTCATCATGACCTTGTTGAGCATATTTAAGACTGAGATCGTTACCTTATTGACCAAGATGGGGAATCAAGGAAAAATCAAGGAAAATGGACATTTGGAATGTTAGATCAGCCATGATCCTATGGAATAGCAGAGAGGGCTTGGGGGCCAAATGTCCTACCCCTGTTCTGATTTCTGATGGTCTGATTACCTTCTCATGGGTAATTAGGAGCAGCAGCAGCAAGTGTTAACCTTACTGCTCATCATCATGTCCCAAGGATATATCATAAAAGTCTGTGTTACAATGAAGGGAACACAACCATCCATTAGCATGCAGTGGACTCCCACAAATCATATTTTGTTCATACAGTTTTTAATGCAATCTTGGTTCAAGGCTAAATATTATTCAGCAGGGCAGACGCCCCTCCTTGTAATCTGAAATAATGTCATGGGATCTTTAACGTCTACCTGAGAGGAGGCCTCAACTCAATATGACATTCAGTAGCATCTCCAGTAATTCAGCATTCACTCAGTACTGTGGTGGATTGTGTTATGTTCAGCTTGTGTAGCATATCTTACTTATCTCTGAGTATGGCCTACATTTAAACCATTTATTAACATGACTTAAAACCCTCTTAGAATGTTAGCGAGCTTATAGCATGTATGTTGTTAGAAGCAGCACGTTTAATTTCTCATAGACTTTTGTGTTTGAGAGTTAGAACCCAATACCTTGATGTGCTCATTCCACCCACATACTTGAGCACTAAAGCGCTGTTCTGGGATCGGTGATCAGACCAGCTTAATTTAACACTACAGAGTGCTAGCCCAGAGTCTGGGGCTCAAGGCATTGGAGTACATGGGACTTTCAGACTTAGAATCGAGAGTCACGTAAACACACATGCTTGTCATGATGAAAATGGGCGTCCCAGTTGTACTTGCTTCCTGGGTAAACATGCTGGCTTCCTAGAAACACAAGAAAAACAAAGCAAGGTTGTTTGTGAAGTTGAAATGCTCCTTTACCGTCAACTGAACCCCATGATTAGATTACCTTGCCTTGAAAAAGCACTCTGGTATTCAGTCTTTGCTTAACTGCGTAAGCTGTGCTGATTTCATGTGGGAGTGATATTCAGATTGAAGTCTTTAAGTGCTTCGCTTCTGGCAGTGGTCCACGCCTGATAAATACACTCCCAGATGAAAGATGAATAACTTGCTGCCTGATGTATTGAGAAATAATTTGCAGCAAATAACTGGGGAGACTTGGAGTCCTAAACCGAGGATTCGCTTTTGGTTAAAACAGCTGTATTTGCCCGTCGTGTGGTGGAGACTGGGGTTATTGTTGGTTTCTGATGGATGCTGCGTTGCTGTTGCATATGATCGGTGTGGGGATGGAAAATGCTCACCCGTCTTCTCTGACAGAGCCAATCATTTTGTGACTTGCCCCCAGAGGTTCACAAACCCAAGACCCACTGCTAACGCAGCCGCCTCCCGTAATTGATGCTAAATTCGTAAACTGCACGCCAAATCCATTTGTCAGTTCTCCCCCTCCCCGACCACCACACCGTCCAATCTCCTAATTGCAAGCTGCATCCCGAATTTTCGCAGCATGTGAGCGTCGCTGACTCGGCCAGCAATGCTAGGCCATCGCTAATTGCCCAGAAGGTGGTTAAGAGTCAACTACATTGCTATAGCCTTGGAGTCAGAGGTTCATGAGCCTAGCACCATTCTCACCTACCCTGTCCACAAACAGTCTCCTAAAATGGCCTCCCTGCTATCTACTCAACTGAATTCCCTGTGTACTGCAGACTGCCAGCGCAGATGCTCAAAGTCCTTCAGATGCCATGCTATTGTTAGTTTGACTATACGTCAACTCCCCCCACCACCACTCCCCCCCACTCCCCCACCAACACCATCACCCCCACCGCTATCACATTCTCCTGAAGGCACATGTCCTCAGTCCCACTGTGTGTTTTGGTTTTGTCTCTCTCCAGTCATTCTGGTGTTCAGGCCATCGCTACTGGCTTAGTCTGGATACCAAGTATTGGCCGTATCTATTGAATCTTTTCAGGGGTCGATCGTGAACAGGGTTTGGTGTCACTTCCAAACCACTGTCTCTCTCAGGGTGAGCACATATTTTATTCCGTGCCCAAAGTGAGGAATGGTGGATGGGGAAGCCTGCAGCATATTTCCAAGTTGCTTCTCTGTGTCACAATATTCTCTGGTCTCTACAGTCAAAGGTATAGTTCCACACAGGCCTCTTCAACATTTTTGGCCAAGTGGTCAGTGTTAACACACAGTGTCAGCAAGGTCTTCCCCCTGGGGTATGGGATACACACACGCACACACACAGATGTACACACGCATACACACACGCTCATACACATACATACACAGACACACACGCACACATACACACACACATAGACACACATGCATATAAACATCCACACACATGCCTGCACACACATAACC
The DNA here is from genome assembly GCF_004010195.1 of Chiloscyllium plagiosum. Classification (NCBI taxonomy): domain Eukaryota; kingdom Metazoa; phylum Chordata; class Chondrichthyes; order Orectolobiformes; family Hemiscylliidae; genus Chiloscyllium; species Chiloscyllium plagiosum. Next base: position 98,539,250 of record NC_057717.1, on the reverse strand, counting down.
ACACACATGCAAACATACACACATATAAACATACACAAATACATACATACACATATAAACATTCACACACACGCGCGTAAACATGAACATACACATGCATCTATAAGCATGCCGACACAGACACACACACACTGACATACATGTGCACAAACATACAAACACACACAACATTCGCACGCATATGAACACACAAACATACACACACTCTCACACACACACACACACACACAAATCCAAAGTAGAAACCCTGGCTGGTTTTTCCAATCCCCATTCTAGGGGATAATTATACTTCCTTTTCCATAGCTGAGATCAAATAAAGCACAGACCGAGGATGGACACTAGGACCTTCCTGGTATGTATATGGCTCAGTTCCTCACCAGATATGCTCAGTGACTAGTGACTGAATGACAATATCAGTCACCTAGATATCCCAGAATCACCCTGCTACATCAAACAATAGTTAGAGTGATGGGGTTAACATCATCACCATCCATCACCAAATGAAGTCAATCCTTCCCCCAGAATAATCAGCATCAGGGCCACTGTCAGAATCATAATGAAGGACAGTGGCCATTTAGTCCATCACAGCTCTTCTGGCTCATTCTAAGAACCATTCAATTCACCCCTTTCCCTGTAGCCTTGTGGCTGTTTTCTTCAAACATTTATCCAATTTTCCATGTTATTGTGGAATCGGCTTACATGATTCTATCAGGAGTTGTAGATCACACTTTGTGCTGTTCAGGAATACATATTGCATGCCACCATCAGTTCTTTCACCAAGCAATTCGGTTGGTCCCTAGAACACACTTCTCTGAATCCAACATAGCAAAAATGTGGTCCCAGTTAACACTAGTGGCCCCACAGTAATTCACATGAACTCACTCCCAGTCGTGATTGGAGACAGGTAGATCTTGGAAACTATGAGATGCTTAATTGGAGTTGTTACCCTGTGCCAATCAGGAAGTCCTGGCTGGCCAATATCACCAAAGATGAGGGGACAGGCTGTCCTAGAGGTGGCCGGAAGGTGTGTCAGGGCAGTCCATGGGCCAGATGGTGCATTGGGGTGGGTGAGAGCCTAATGGTACGTAGGGCCAGACTGAGAGCCGGAAGGTGGGTAGGCCGTCCTTGGCGCTGTCACCCCAGGCGGGTACCAGGGCAGGTTGTTCTAGAGGTGGTCTGAAGGTGTGTCAGAGCGGACAGAGAACTGGAAGGGGCGTGGAGTGGACCGAGAGCTGGAAGATATGTAGGGGCCCTAGCGTGGCCAGAAGGTGGGAAGGACAGGGGGAAGCTTGTTGGGTTTCTGGGAGTCTGTATTGTATGCACTGTTTTTAATGTAACTGGACTGTCTTGTATGTACAAATGTCATTGTTACTATTTTGTAATGATTGAAACTAGGATTTGAGGTTCCTCATTTCCCTGAAAACAGGTTGAACGGTGGGGTTTGGGGCTTGGCTTTGCCATCCTCTCCCAGGTAAAATTGCGCTGTTTCTCTGTATGCAGCTGTTAATGTTAACTATTTTGTAAACTGTGTGAATTGTTTAATAAAAATACATAACCAAAGATGATCTCCTTGTGAGTCCTGCTCCTGGGCCTGACCAAACTGGCCTTACAAAGGTCCAGGCAGTGCGCCATGGAGGTGGTCGTAATGGCAGACTGCCTGCCCCTCTTCCACTGCTACGTCCAAGCCCAGGTGTCTCTGGAGAAGGAACACATGGTGTCTCCAACACCCTTGAGCTGTTCAGGGACAGGTGGGCGCCGCGGGGAGTGGAGTGCATTGGCCACTCAGGAGTCTCCTTTCTTCCTGGTGGCGGGAATCGAGGAAAAAGAAAATATATAACCAAGAGATTTTGAATATATTATATAACCAGGAGATTTTTAAAAAAGCCAAAAAGAGAAAATAAATATAACCGGGAGGTTTAGAAAAAAAAGAAAAAATATACCCGGGAAATTTTAGGGAAAAAAACCCAGGATATTTAGAAAAAAATATCACCAGGGAAAAATAAACACAAAAAAAATCAAGAGATTTAGGATAAAAAGAAAGGAAAAATCCAAAGGGAAAAAAGAAAAAAAAAGAAAAAAAAACAAAAACAGGAGAAAAATTAAATGAATATATATGACCAGGGGACTTAGAATCTCCTCAGTCTGGGGACTACTCTGACCCAGCTGGCTACAGCCAATGTACTGTGTACGAGTAAATAAAGGGTGACTTGCTGATGGGATACTGGCCTCTGTGCAGTTATTTTCAATACCCAATGTTTCCCTTCCATTACTAGAGGCCTTCAGTGCCGAGAAAACGCCCATTAAGTCTGTGCCAGTCAAAAACCGTACACTGAACTATTCTAACCCCATTTTCCTGCACTTGGCTCATACCCTGTGTGCCTTGGCATTGCAAAGGCACATCTAAAAACTTCTCAGGCATTAAGAGGGTTTCTGCCTCTCCCACCCTTACAGACAGCGAATCCCTGATTCCCACCACACTCTGAGTGATTTCATTTTCTCATATTCCCTCCAAACGCCTGCCTCTTACCTGAAATCCATGCTCCTGGTCACTGATTCCCTCCACCAAGGTAGAATCTAGTCTATCTACGCCCCTCATAATTTCACACCGCTCAATCATATCCCTCCCTGCTTCAAGAGCAGGTGAAAGTTTTCCCTCACTTCCTCATTTCTCCTCCCCCCACCATACCCCAGTCCCAGCCTTCCAGCTCAGCACCATCCTCATGACCCGTCCCACCTGTTAATCTTCCTTCCCACCTATCCACTCCACCCTCCTCTCCCACCTATCACCTTTACCCTCCATCCACCTATTGCTACCTCCCCCCCACCCAGATGCTGCCTGACCGGCTGTGCTTTTCCAGCACCGCACTTTTTGACTCTGATCTCCAGCACCTGCAGTCCTCACTTCCTCCTGATGATCAAACCGGCCATGATCTCATTGGAGGGGGCGGAGCAGGCTCGATGGGCTGAATGGCCTTCGTCTGCTCCTACATCTCAGGATGGGCTTACTGTGGTCTCAACTCCTCTTTCCTGTCTGCCCTGCAGCGCGTCGACTCCCTGGTCAATCCAACATCTAACAGCCTGCAAAACAATTCATTCCTCTCCAGGCAAAATAGAGTAATGACCCTGATGGAAGAGATCCCGCTTACTACTCAGGGGAGCTCTGCCCCTTGTAGCTAACCATGCACTCCAGTTGTGGGCAAGGCTTTATAAAGTACAATGACTGTCATTCATCCAGTCCTGAAACTTCCCAACTGAGATTGATTGTAACCTCCAACTGATGCCTATCCTGACTGGTAAAACAACGGCTTTGATTTGCTTATTGGGTAACCCTTTGGCACAGTAACCCCACTCTAACGCTGCCTCTTTGGGCTCCCCGCTGAATGAAACATAGCTCACTTGAAGTCAATGGGGCACCTTTCGAGACGCCCATTTTGAGAGGCGCGCTCCCCAATATTTTTCCACAGGCGCAGAATTGAGGACCCCAACCTCATCCCACCACCCCGCCGCACCTCAGAGATGTCATGAGTTTCCATCTTGCCCATGTGACGTGCCCCGTGTGAAACGTCGGGGTGCCTAGGTTTTCTGAATCGTGCTCCCGTCTCGCTCCCCGTTTCTGTTTTTTTTGTGTGTTTTTTTTTAATTCCCTCTCCCAGCCGGGAATCCGCGAGGGCCCTGCCCAAGCTCAAGGTCTTTCTCCTTCTACTTCAGCAGATAATCAGCACTATGGAAACTCAGGTGGCAAACGGTCCTACAAGCAACAACACATCCAATGGCCCATCCCTCAACAGCACAAACTGCTCCATACCAATGATGGCCGGGCCCTCTGACGACAGCAAGACCAATCTCATCGTCAACTATCTACCGCAGAACATGACGCAGGAAGAGTTCAAGAGCCTCTTCGGCAGCATCGGGGAGATTGAATCCTGCAAACTCGTCCGCGATAAGATCACAGGTAAAACAACAAATGGTGCTGCTGCAGTCACAAGATGCTGACTGCATGTCGCCCCCCCCCCCCCCCCCTTACTTACATTGAAAGCAGGTCAGAGGAAGCTGACCAGATTAATTCAGGAGGATTGTTTTATGAGGTTCAAAAACCTGTTGGTCCATCACCCGGTGCTGTGTGATTTTCAACCTTGTCCACCCCAGTCCAACACCAGCACCTCCTCATCATGGCTACCTCATCTTATAAAGAGTAAATCAGAAGTCACAGGACACCAGGTTAGGGTCCAACAGGTTTATGAGAAATCACAAGCTTTCGGAGCGCTGCTCCTTCATCTTGTGCAATGATGAGGGGAAAATAAGTTTATGAGAAAGAAAATTGAGCGGTTTAGCTCAATATTCACTCATGCATAGAAGAATGAGAGGAGATCTGTTCTTTTTATTCATTTGGGTGTTACTGCCTGTATTGCTTAGTTGAGAAGGTGGGGGGTGAGCTGCCTTCTTGAACCGCTGCAGTCCATGTGCTGTAGGTAGACCCACAATGCAAGTTAGGGAGGGGGTTTTAGGATTGTGACCCAGTGAAGGAACAGCGATGTATTTTCAAGTCAGGACGGTGAGTTGCTCGGAGGGGAACTTGCAAGGGGGTGGTGTTCCCATGTATTTGCTGCCCTTGTCCTTCTAGATGGTAGTGGCTGCAGGTTTGGAAGGTGCTGTCTGAGGAGCCCCTCACTTTATAACAAATAGTGAGAGTTTCTCCAGTCTCTCACAGAGTGAAGAACTTTGGTGAAGCACTTGAGATATATAAGGTGCCAAAGGGGGACCAACAAATTAAGTTTGGAGAGGATGTTTCGCCATGTGAGGTAATCTCGAATGAGAGGTTATAGTTTTAGGATAAGGGACAACAGATTTAAAACAGGGACAAGGAGGAATTACTTCTCTCAGAGAGCCATAAATCTGTGGAATTCACTCCTCCAGAGTGCGGTGGACGTTAAAGTGGGGGACACGGTGGCTCAGTGGTTAGCACTGCTGCCTCACAGCGTCAGGGACCTGGGTTCAATTCCACCCTCGGGTGTCTGTGTTGAGTTTGCACATTCTCCCTGTGTCTGTGTGGGTTTCCTCCGGGTGCTCCGGTTTCCTCCCACAATCCAAAGGTGTGCCGGTTAGGGTGGATTGGCCATGCTAAATTACCCATAGTGCCCAGGGATGTGCAGGTTAGGGTGGATTGGCCATGCTAAATTACCCATAGGGTACTGGGAAAGAGTCCGAGTGGAATGCTCTTCAGACAGTCAGCATGGACTCGATGGTTCTGGATCAGTGGTGCTGGAAGAGCACAGCAGTTCAGGCAGCATCCAAGGAGCTTTGAAATCGACGTTTCGGGCAAAAGCCCTTCATCAGGAATAAAGGTGTCCCACCTTCTCAATACAGTGTTCTAAATATGAAATAAGATACGATGTCATAACTGCATTGATATTATGATAGTCCACATATAATTGTTGGGTAAGATCTGGTTTTGGACCATCACTATGCATGAGCTCCATTCGCTGCAACCAACAATGATTATGTTTTCTCTGTGCATGCTTTCAATCTCCTTGAACCTGTACCAATTTTAGAGGGTTAGGCCCATAGGATATTGCTTAATTGGATCAGTATTTCCTATATCTACATCATGCATAGTCAGTTTAATACTTCCCAGCTTATATCTTCCCAGCATATCTCTCCATGTGATTGTCATAATTCTTTTAGGACATTTTGATTTTCCTCTGGAATTTATCACAATTTTTGAGAACTTACTCCTTGTCCAATTTAACTTGAGGAGTATCAAATTCAGAATCATCCGAATTTGACTATTCACTCTTTGTTGTAAACAGAAACACATTTTCCTTTTGCTTTCTTTCCCTATCAATTGAGCATATTCACATGACAACTCTGTGAGTTTTCCTTCTATCTACCCTTCTTATCAAATTATTCAATTTCCTTTCGATTTAATAAGATCCACTAAACCTTGCCTTTAAAGGTTCACCTGTCACTGGTAGTAACGCTAACACTTTATCTCCACGAATAAAGTTATGAATTTTTGATCACTTGTCTGCTTCCAGCTTCATCATATGCCGTGCTACCTTTAAAAGCTTTCTAGCTAACTCATCTGCTCTATTTAATCTCCCTAAAATTTGAGAAATAGTCCAAATATATAACCTTTGAACTTTGACTCACCAACTTTTCCTTGATTTCAGTGGTCCTCTTACTGCATGTCTGAAAACTAATTCAAATGAACTGAATTTAGTTGATTCATTATGGGTATCCCTAATCGCAAAAAGTATAATTGGAATTCCTTTATCCCAATCATCTGGATAGTATTGACCATAGGTCCAGGAAGGGGAGGGAGGTGTCAGAGATGGTCCAGGTAAATTTTAAGGTCAGGGTGGAATGTGTTGGTGAAGTTGATGAATTGCTCAACCTCCTCGCGGGAGCACGAGGTGGCGCCAATGCAGTCATCAATGTAGTGGAGGAAGAGGTGGGGAGTGGTGCTGGTGTAATTACGGAAGATCAACTGTTCTACGTAGCCAACAAAGAGACAGGCATAGCTGGGGCCCATACGTGTGCCCATGGCTACCCCTTTGGTCTGGAGGAAGTGGGAGGATTCAAAGGAGAAATTGTTAAGGGTGAGGACCAGTTCGGCCAAACGAATGAGAGTGTCGGTGGAAGGGTACTGTTGGGGACGTCTGGTGAGGAGCAGCCTGCTCCCACACTGTAGGGATTCTGCGAAGTAGGGCGACGGGCAGGGTTTTTAATTAGTGCTGGGTTATGGAGAGTGGGCAGGAAGTGGAGTTGAGATCAGCCATGATTGTATTGAGTGGTGGAGCAGGGTCGAGGGGCTGAATGGCCTCTTCCAACTCTGAGGTCTTACATGCATTTGACTTTCTCTTTCAGGTCAGTCAGGGATACTCTGTCCAGGGGAATGAAATAGCGCGCAGAGGGAATGGGTAGAGTGGTGAGAAAGGCAGCACAGCACAAAGCCATGACGTTCGTTCAGACAGCTGGTGGAGATAGCACGGGCTGAATGGCCTCCTTCTGTGAATCTGGCTCACGTGAAGTGAGAGTGGACTGTCCCTCCGTGACTACCTCCTTTCTGGTGTAGCGCGGTCTGGCAATGCACTGGGGAGAGTAGGCAAGGCACAGAAATATTGCTGTCTGATTCGGGGTAGACCAGTGATGTCCTGACAAAGTCACAGGATTCGCAATCGGAAAAGGCCAGGCTAACAGCAGGCTGGTGGAATTGAAATTCCATACATAAATCTGGGCTGTGAACAAGGTGATGGTCGAGTGGTGTTATCGCTAGGCTGTTAATCCAGAGACCCAAGAAATGTTCCGAGGTCTTGGGTTCAAATCCCACTATGGCTGATAGTACAATTTGAGCTTAGTCAAATCTGAAAGTATGAGTTTAATGTGAGTTGATTGTTGGAAAAACCCCATCTGGTTCACCTTTCAGGGAAGGAAACAGCCATCCTGACCTGGTCTGGCCTACATGTGACTCCTGACCCTCAGCAATGTGGTTGACTCTTAACTACCTCTGGGCAACTAGGGATGAGCAACAAATGATGCGTAGCCAGCAAAGCCAACACCCTTTGAGTGAATAAACAAAATCTGGCCCCTGTACTGGGGTATGTGAAATTAACACCAATCATTCTTTAAACCGCATCTGATTCACTGATGCCCTTTAGGGAAGGAAATCTGTCGACTTGTGATCTCAGACCTACAGTTGGCCCAGAAGGCCAAGCAGTTCAGAGGGCAATTAGGGGTGGGTAATAAATGCCATTCTTGCCTAGACCCAGTAAAGGATGAAAGAATTTCGACCTGGGCTGCAAAAAATGTTTTTGTGCCCATTTCGGAGAATGTACAAACTCCACACATGCGACTGTCTGTGTGGCGTTTGTCTGTGTGAAGTTTGCACATTCTCCCTGTATCTGCATGGGTTTCCTCTGGGTGCTCCGGTTTCCTCCCACAGTCTAAAGCTGTGCAGGTTAGGTGAATTGGCCATGCTAAATTGCCCACAGTATTTAGGTGCATTAGTCAGAGGGAAATGGGTCTGGGTGGGTTACTCTTCAAAGGGTCGGTGTGGACTTGTTGGGCCGAAGGGCCTGTTTCCACACTGTTGGGAATCTAATCTAATCTAAAATATGAAAAGCCAACACACACTATAGGAGGCGCTATTGTCCAACAATCCTACAAGTCCCAGGCAAAGCCGATACAGTACCACGACAGACCAACTCACGGAACCTGGGAGGAGACCCACACAGAGAACGTGCAAACTCCACGCAGACAGTCACCTGAGGTTGAAATCGAACCCGGGTCCCTGGCACTGTGAGGCAGCAGTGCTAACCACTGAGCCAAGCAGTGCATTCCAGACCCTACTACCTTCGCTATGCAAGGAAGTGCTTTCAGTCGTAATTTTCAACAAAGGCAACTGGAAAAAATATTTGAAATGGAAAGAACAGAAGGGTTTCGAGGGGGAGTAAAAAAAGAAACAGGTGGAGTGGGGTGAATTAAATTGCCCGTTCAAAATGTAGCACTGGCACACTGGGAAAATAAAGAATAGAATTACACAGTTTTAGACTCCCTACAGTGTGGAAACAGGCCTTTCAGCCCAGCAAGTCCACAGCAACCCACCCAGACCTATCTCCCTCTGATTAATACATCAAACACTATGGGCGATTTAACATTGCCAATTCACCTGACCTGTATATCTGTGGATTGTGGGAGGACACTGGAGCAAACCCACGCAGACACGGGGAGAATGTACAAACTCCACACAGATAGTCGCCCCAAGGCCAGAATCGAACCCAGGGCCCTGGCGCTGTGAGGCAGCAGTGCTAACCGCTGAGCCACCGTGCTGCCCCACGGTTGTACAAACCTCATCTCTCCCTCAGGTTTAGGTGGGACAATAGCAATGCCAAGTCCTGAAAGGGGGTAAAAATGGAGGAATCGTTGCCTCTGGTGAGGGAATCCAAATGGTGGGGCACAATCTTAAAATCCAAGCCCATGTGGGAGCAAAACCATAAAGTTTTATTCTGTTAAAAAGTGGTGGAAATTCAGAGCCCGGATACTGGATCAATTAATCTTTCCATAGCAGATTGGTATTAACTGAGGCTGCTGAGAGAGGTGAGGTTGGATGAATATAATTGAGGTGCAAATTAGCCATGATTTTATGAATGCTAGAGGGGCTGAATGGCCTCCAACTGTTTCTGTTTTCTTTCCAGAATGAAAAACATGCCACTACGGGTAGCCCAACTCAAGTCAGATGCAAATGGCAAGGTTATTAAAGAAAGACAAAGTCCCATTCTTGGATGAGAAAGTGGTAACTGGTGGAGAATTTAAACTGAGGGTCACCATGTCTCAGGTGGGGTGAGGAATTTGAGGAGGAGAAGCCTTCACTGTAGCCTGGGCTACCAAGGGAATTGAACCCATCTAGATTCTAGATTCCCTACAGTATGGAAACAGGCACTTCAGCCCAACAGGTCCACACCGAACGTCTGAAGAGTAACCCACCCAGACCCATTCCCGTACCCTATATTTACCCCTGACTAATACGCCTAACACTATGGGCAATTTAGCACGGCCAATCCACCCGAACCTGCACATCTTTGGACTGTGGGAGGAAACCGGAGCACCCGGAGGAAACCCATGCAGACACGGGGAGAATGTGCAAACTCCACACAGACAGTCACCCGAGGCTGGAATCGAACCCGGGTCCCTGGTGCTGTGAGGCAGCAGTGCTAACCACTGAGCCACCGTGCCACCCATTGGCAGAACACATACCATTGGCATACCAACCATCCAGCCAACTGAGCAAACCAACCCTCTGACAGCACCTCATTAGAATGATAGAATTTGGAACTCTCTCCTGCAAATGCTGGGCCAGTTGTTCATTTTAAATATGAGCTCTTTTCTCTAGTTAAGAGGGGTTTTGAGGGGTCTGGCCCACAGGCAGAGAAATGGCGTTCGACCACTGATCAGCGTTTCGACCACTAATCAGCCATGGTCTCACTGAAGAGTGGAACAGGCTTGAGGAACTGAGTAGAAGAGTGTGATGCTGGGAAAGCACAGCTGATCCGGCAGCATCCAAGGAGCAGGAGAGTCAATTTTTCGAGCTTAAGCTCTCGTCAGGAACCTCCTGATGAAGCGCTTTTGCCCGAAACATCGACTCTCCTGCTCCTCGGATGCTGCCTGACCTGCTGTGACTTTCCAGCATCACATTCGTCAACTCTGATCTCCAGCGTCTGCAGTCCTCACTTTCTTCCAGGCTTGAGGGACTGAATGGCCTACTTCTGTTCCTCTGACCCTATCACGTGCCTGACTCCAAAAATATGACCCGACCTAGCAGTCTGTGCTCCTTCCAATTTTGTCAATTCAAGTGTGAAATTCTGTCGAGGGAGGAGATGGGGAAAGGGGGAGGGCAGAGGTTGAAATCAGAGGCTGGTTCAGTGAACGGAATCATTGGCTAAAACATGGGAAATGCAGAGGACTTTGTTGGATGGACAATGAAATACTTGCACAGAGGTCGGTTTCCCATCACCCTTTAATTACATGTGCACCGTACATGGGCTCTGACCCGACAGCTCAGAGCCAGTCCCTAGAATAAGGAGACTCTCTGAATCTCCTCTGTCAGCCAGGGTTCCCTGATTGATTCCAGGTTAACAACCCCAATCAAGGATCTTATAGTCAAAAAGATCCACCTGGTTCCAATCGCTGCAGACACTAAAATATTCTATAACATAGAACATAGAACATAGAACAATACAGCACAGAACAGGCCCTTCGGCCCACGATGTTGTGCCGAACTTCTAACCTAGATTAAGTACCCATCCATGTACCTATCCAAATGCCGCTTAAAGGTCGCCAATGATTCCGACTCTACCACACCCACGGGCAGCGCATTCCATGCCCCCACCCCATAACAATTCATACAACATCCTCACTGTCCACTTGAGTAGTACCAGATGATGGGAGGGTGGCAAATCTTATTCCCTTGGTCAAGAACCAGAATAGGGACAACACTGGGAATTACAGATCAATCTTACGTTGGTGGTGGACAAATTATTGGAGAGGATTCGGAGACACAGGATTTATGATTACTTAGGAAACTATAGTTTGATTAGAGATAGTCAGCGTGGCTTTTTGTGAGGGGCAGGTCATGACTCACAAGCCTTATTGAATTCTCTGAGGGTGTGACAAAACACATCGATGAAGGTAGAGCAGTGGATGTGATGTACATGGATTTAAGCAAGGCACTTGATAAGGTTCCGTATCGTAGGCTCATTCAGAAAGTAGGAGAAAGTGAGGACTGCAGATGCTGGAGACCAGAGTTGAAAAATGTGGTGCTGGAAAAACACAGCAGGCCAGGCAGCATCCGAGGAGCAGGGGAATCGACGTTTCGGGCGCAAGGGCCCCATGTACAGGGCTGAAGAAGGGCTTATGCCCGAAACGTCGATTCTCCTGCTCCTCGGATGCTGCCTGGCCTGCTGTGTTTTTCCAGCACCACATTTTTCAACTCATTCAGAAAGTAAGCAGGCATGGGATACAGGGAAACCTATCTATCCGAATACAGAAAAGGCTGGCCCATAGAAGACAGAGAGTGGTGGTAGATGGAAAGTGTTCAGCCTGGATCTCAGAGACAAGTGGTGTTCCACAGGGATCTGTTCTGGGACCTCTGCTCGTTGTGATGTTTATAAATGACTTGGATGAGGAAGTGGAAGTGTGTGTTAGTAGGTTTCCAATGACAGGAAGGTTGGTGGAGTGGTTGACAGAGTGGAGGGTTGTTGTAGGCTGCAATGGGACATTGACAGGATGCAGCACTGGACTGAGAAGTGGCAGATGGAGTTCAACCTGGAAAAGTCTGAAGTGATTCACTTTGGAAGGTCGAATTTGAATGCAGGGTTAAAGGCAGGATTCTTTGCAGTGTGGAGGAACAGAGGGATTTTGGGGTCCATGTCCATACATCCCTCAAAGTCGCCACCCAAGTTGATAGTGTTGTTAAGAAGGCGTATGGTATGCTGGCTTTCATTAGCAGGGGGATTGAGTTTAAGAATAGCGAGGTTATGCTGCAACTCTATGAAACCCTGGTTAGATCACACTTGGAATATTGTGTTCAATTCTGGTCACCTCATTATAGGAAGAATTTGGAAGCTTTAGAGAGGGTGCGGAGGAGGTTTATCAGGATGCTGCCTGGACTGGAGGGCATGTCTTATGAAGAAAGGTTGAGGGAGCTAGGGCTTATCTCATTGGGGTGAAGAGGGATAACAGGTGACTTGATAGAGGTGTACAAGATGTTGAGAGGCATAGAAAGAGTGGATATTCTTTTTCCCAGGGCAGAAATGGTGTCACAAGGGGGCATAATTTTAAGGTGATTGGAGGAAGATAAAAGGGAGATGTCAGAGGTAGGTTCTTTACTCAGAGAGTGGTGGGTGTGTGGAATGCACTGCCAGTAGTAGTCAGATACATTATGGACATTTAAGCGACTCTTGGATAGGCACATGGATGATAGTACAATGAAGGGTACATAGGTTAGTTTGATCTTAGAGTAGGATAAAAGGTTGGCACAACATCGAGGGCCGAAGGGCCTGTACTGTGCTGTACTGTTCTATGTTCTGTACTGCTCTTACGCTATAAAAAATCAATACTGTGAGCGACCTACAGAAAAAGTTTTGCCTAGTTACACTACCAAAGGAACAGGAAAATGAGGTGAAAGGATGAGAAAAACTACATAAACATAAGTCTCACTCAGGACTCCCAGAATATCCAGCTTTTATAAAGTTCCTCAAAATCTTTGGAGTTGCTCACAACTGGGCATGTACAGAAGTGCTAAACTGAGCTGCTTGTTGCTTTCTAACCCAAATTCATGTATAAGTAAAATTAACTGCTTAAAAGATGGTCTGTTCCCACAGCCAAGTACCTAGATAATTCCTCCAGCCATTGTCTGATTCGTTGTAGATTAAGGATGGAATAAACTGGTTTCTTTCCCCCCATCAATCAATTATTAATGTCTGTGAATTTGGACCCTTCCTGAAGGTATAGCCTTTTCTTTTCTTTAACGGGATGTGGGCATCACTGGCACTGCCAGCTGCTGTTGCCTCTCCCTAATTGCCCCTGGACTGAATGACTTGCTGAACCATTTCAGAGAGCAGCAGAATGAGCTGCCAGAGGATGTGGTGGAGGCTGGTATAATTGCAACATTTAAAAGGCGTATGGATGGGTATATGAATAGGAAGGGTTTGGAGGGATATGGGCCGGGTGCTGGCAGGTGGGACTAGATTGGGTTGGGATATCTGGTCAGCATGGACGGGTTGGACTGAAGGGTCTGTTTCTGTGCTGTACATCTTTATGACTCTATGACTCTAATAAACCGGGTCTGGAGTTACCTTATTATCTTGTGTGTTCTACCCGAAGATATACCCGTGACTCATTGTACAGTCTCTCCATGTCTCTCTATCCCGGGACGGCCTTTTCATTTGTCAATAATTTCCTTCAATTTCCAAGCCATTCTACATTGATGTGTTCTTCCTCTGTTCCATTTTTCCCGTAAAACATTCCTTCCATAATGTCTCTTTCCTCTTAAGATGTAAAATTAAACAAGGAACTGTGGACGCTGGAAATCTGAAACGAAACGAGAAATGACTGGAGAAACTCAGCAGGTCTGGCAGCATCTGCGGAGAGGAGAACAGAGTTAACATCTTGAGTCCCTTGACCCTTCTTTGAGTCTCACATTAACTCTGATTCTCCCTGTCCTGAATAGTTTCTCCAGCAATTTCTGCCAGACCACCAGAATGGAACACAATATTCCATGTGTGGTCCAACCAGGACTCTATAGAGCTGCAGCATAACCTCACGGCTCTTAAACTCAATCCCCTTGCTCATGAAAGCCAACACGCCATATGCCTTCTTAACAACCCTATCAACTTGGGTGGTAACTTTGAGGGATCTATGGACATGGACCCCAAGATCCCTCTGTTCCTCCACACTGCCAAGAATCCTGCCTTTAACGTGTATTCTGCATTCAAATTCGACCTTTCAAAATGAATCACTTCACACTTTTTATTTATTTCCTCTTAAAGGTGTGTTCTACTCAGTTTCTCAATGTTTTCCTGACTACGTTCAGTCAATTTATTTATTCTGTCATCCTCCTCAGTACTCCATCATCTTTTTTTATTTGCCTGGAAGATCCCTCCCATTCTCCTACAAACCTAATTTCAAGGTTATTTGGCAAACTGGTCTCTTCCTAGAAGGTCCTAGTCTCGCATTCATGTAAAATAATACCAGAAATCCCGTTCTTTCCAAGTCACCTTTTAGGACCTAAAACATGCAACAGTACATCCCAGGAACGAGCCCTTCGGCCACAATGTTGCCCCTTCTGCCTTCCCTTGGTCCATATCCCTCCATTCCTTGCTTAGTCATATACTTATCTAAAAGCCCCTTAAATGCCCCTATCGTATCTGCCCCCACAACATCCCTGGCCGTGCGTTCCAGACTCCTATCACTCTCTGTGTTAAAAAAAACCATCCCCTCACATCTCCCTTGAACTTTCCCCCTCTCGCCTCAAATTGCAGGTCCCATAGCATTAGACATTTTAACTCTGGGAAAAAGGTTCTGACCGTCAGCCTTATCTCATAATTTTATACACTTCTATCAAGTCTCCCTTCAGCTTCTGCTGCTCTAGAGAAAGCAATCCAAGTTTATCCAGCCACTCCTTATAGCTCATACCCTCTAATCCATGAAGCATCCTGGTAATCCTCTTCTGCATCCTCTCCAAAGCTTCCACACGCTTCCTGTAATGCAGCGACCAGAACCGAATGCAATACTCTAAGTGTGACCAAACCAAAGTCTTGTAAAGCTGCAACATGACATCCTGACTCTTGTACTCAATTCTCCGACCAATAAAGGAAAGCATGCCATATGCCATCTTTACCACCCTGTCTACTTCAGTGGTTTTTGAGTTGAGTACTCAGCTTTCTGGTTGGTGGCTGTTCTCAACACAGTCTTCCCCACTGTTACCTCACTCTTATTTCTTGTTGCACTGTCAATAATTTCCTTCAATTTCCAAGCCATCCTACATTCACCCTAAATACAGAGGAACCTCAATTATCCGAAGGATACGGGTGGGTGTATATCATTCGGTTAATCGAATGCTGGATAATCAAGGTTCCTCTGCATTATCCGAAGGACACGGGTGGGCTTTAATACCTTTGGTTAATCGAATGCTGGATAATCGAGGTTCCTCTGCATTATCCGAAGGACACGGGTGGGCTTTAATACCTTTGGTTAATCGAATGCTGGATAATCGAGGTTCATCTGATTTTGAGATGTACATTTGGTTCACTTTTATTCCAGAGTAAATGCCTGTTGTTACAAATCTATTTACTAGTTACATCTTGTGTACAAGGTAATTGTATGTTTCATTCTATAAAGTACACTGGCAAACCAGATGAATTTTCTACAATAGTTTTGTGGTCATCTTAACTGAGCATGTTTTCGACATCTGCTTTTTTTTCCTTTAATTAATTCAATTAACTCAAATTCCAAATTCTCCCCTATTGGGATTTGACCCCATGTTCCTAGAGCATTAACTGTTGGAGTACTAGTCCAATGGCATTACCAATGTCTACCTACAATTGCCACCATTAAATACAACGGTCACCATCAAATTGGCAGCACGTTGGCTGAATGGTTAGCACTGCTGCCTCACAGCACCAAGGACCCAGGTTCGATTCCAGCTTCGGGCAACTGTCTGGGTGGAGTTTGCACATTCTCCCCGTGTCTGCGTGGGCTTGCTCCGGTTTCCTCCTGGGGTCCAAAGGATATGCACGTTAGGGTGGATTGGCCGTGCTAAATTGCCCATAGTGCTCAGGGATGTGCAGGCTAGTTGGGTTAGCCATGGGGAATGCAGGGTTACATGGATAGGATGGGAGGGGATGAGTCTGAGTGGGATGCTCTTCAGCAGGCTGGGAGTGGACCTGATGGGCCAAATGGCCAGTTTCCACATTGCAGGGATTCTGTGAAATAGGGGTATCATCATCTGTCAAATCTGAAAAGGGGCACGGTCGGTGAATCATGACGTCGGTTCTGAGCCACGTTTCTGCTGTTGCTGACAGTTCATTAGGAACCTTAAGATTAGATTTTAGATTACATTACAGTGTGGAAACAGGCCCTTCGGCCCAACAAGTCCACACCGACCTGCCGAAGCGCAACCCACCCATACCCCTACATTTACCCCTTACCTAACAATATCGGCAATTTAGCATGGCAAATTCACCTAACCTGCACATCTTTGGACTATGGGAGGAAACCGGAGCACCCAGAGGAAACCCACGCAGACACGGGGAGAACGTACAAACTCCACACAGTCAGTCGCCTGAGGCGGGAATTGTACCCGGGTCTCTGGCGCTGTGAGGCAGCAGTGCTAACCACTGTGCCACCGTGCTGCCAATTTGATGGTGACCATTGTATTTAATGGTGGAAATTGTAGGTAGATATTGGTAATGCCATTGGACTAGTACTCCAATAGTCAATGCTCTATGAACATGGGTTCAAATCCCAAAATGCTGAAACTTCAGGAGAAACATCATCGGACTCTGGAGAACTGAAACAAAATACTGCAAATGATGGAAATCTGGGACAAGTACAGAAATTGATGGAGAAACTCTCGAAGCACTTACGGAAAACAGCGTTTCGAGTCCAGTGATCCTTCTTCAGAACCGAGATGGGTTGGAAAGTGTTTTTTTAAAATACCTTTAACAGAGTGGGAGGGGCAAGGGGACCATATGGTGTGGAGGTCAAAAAACAATGAGGGGTTGCTAATGGTGGTGAAAGTGAGAGGGAGATGTGAAACGGGTGTAATTTAGGGTGTGAAAAGGAGAGAATGGGTCCTCTTCACAGACACCAAAGTAAACAAGATGCAAAAAAGACGGGGCTGAAAGAATATGAAAGGAAATGGAGAGCAGATATCATGCAGTCAGGCTGTGAGGCTGTGGAATACAATATTGAGTCCCAGAGGTTATAAAGAGTCGAAGAGGAAAATGAGGTATATGAAAACAGAAATTGTTGGAAAAGCTCAGCAGGTCTGTGGATAGAAATCAGAGTTACGTTTCAATGACCCTTCTTCAGAACTGGAAACCGGAAAATGAGGTTTTTTTTTTAATCCCTGGAGCGTGGAAAGGAGCCATTGAGTCTGCATTAACCTTCTGAAGAGCATCCCACCCAGACCTAGCTCCTGACCCTATTCCCTGGATTTCCCATGGCTAACCCACCTAAGCCAGTACACAATGGGGTAATTTAGCATGGCCAATCCACCCTAACCTGCACATCCCTGGACACTCTGGGGCAATTTAGCATGGCCAATCCACCCTAACCTGCACATCCCTGAACACTATGGGTAATTTAGCATGGCCGATCCACCCTAACCTGCACATGTTTGGACTGTGGGAGGAAACCGGAGCGCCTGGAGGAAATCCCTGCAGACACAGGGAGAACATGCAACTTCCACACAGACAGGCGCCCAAGGCTGGAATCGAACGCGAGTCTCTGGTGCTGTGAGGCAGTAGTGCTAACCACTGTGCCACCTCCCCTAGAGTCAGAGGGAGCCATTTGATAGGATTGCTACAGGAGAACTCCTCTCACTGATGTTTCCCTCCTACTCAGCCCTGGCAGTGACCCTTGCATTGGATTCCCGTGGAGGAACCTTGGGAAGCAAGAACAGAAATTTGCGCAAAGCCAGTTAGAAAACTTGCTTGTAAAGTCTTTCTTCCTGGGTGAGGGGAAGGGGATGCTAACAGCTTTGGGGAATGTGGTACCCAGCAGAAACTTCATTGCAAATCGAAGGAGATCATATTGCAAACGGGTTGGTAAATTCATGACAGACAACGTGTTCCTGCGACATGGCTACAGTGTAGGCACTTGCAATAGCTTCATAACCATTGAGTCATCATCACTATAAGGTCATTCAGCCCATTGTAACAAGACTGGGTCTTCAGAAGAGCTGGGAGAAAGTGACGACTGCAGATGCTGGAGACCAGAGTTAGAAAGTGTGGTGCTGGAAAAGCACAGCCGATCACTCAGTATCCGAGGAGCAGGAGAATCGACGTTTCGAGCATAAGCTCTTCATCAGGAACATTGACTTTCGTGCTCCTCGAAGGCTGCCTGACTGGCTGTGCTTTTCCAGCACCACATTCTTCGAATCTTTGGAAGAGCTAGTCAGTTAGTCTCACTTCCTTGTTAAGAAACATTGGTGGGAAGGAGGACGTTTCCTTTTGTCTTGCTTTCATCAAGAGTAGGGTATGAGGAGAGGGTGCTGTTCTGTTGGGCCATCATTAGGTGTGAGCCTGCTATTGGACATCATTTACTAAATAATCCAGACTGTGAGAGGAGTTACGCCAGAAATCAATGTAAAACTCACCAGCCGCGCTCACCGTATGGTGCCTTTGTGTGAGACAGTCACGCACATAAATACACAGGATCCTGCTTTAGGTAGGCGAAGGGAATTTGTACATGCACTGAATCTTTTTGATATCCAAAGAGACCGTGGAGACCTCTGCATCCCCATGGCAACATCCCGACCAATCAGAGTCCTGGTCTGAGAACTAAGATTGACAGTTAACTGCTGTTGCTGCATCTCCATGCCAATTGGCTCAGCACCCTCTCCTCATTCTCGATAAAATGGTGTCTCTTTGCTCAAGTCTATTCCCTTGGCTCCTAATCCTGATTCATGTTCTAGGCTCCTTTTAGCAATATTTACACTCTGTACTACCGAGCATTTATTAATCTCCCTGGATATGCATTCCCACTTCCTGTACTTATCCAACTTCCTTCCAAATGTTGCTGCTGAATCTGCATCCACTGTCCCTTTCAAGAAATTATAAACAACTCGCTGGGTTAAATAAAAATTCTCACCGAGCCATACAGCACGGAAACAGATCCTTCGGTCCAATGCCGAACATAATCCCCAAGCTAAACACGTCCCACCTGCCTGCTCCTGGCCCATATCCCTCCAAACATTTCCTCTTCATGTATCCATCTAAATGTCTTTTAAATGTTGTAACTGCGCCCATGTTCACCACTTCCTCATGCAAACCACCCTTGGTGTAAAAAATGTGTCCCTCGTGTCTTTTTTAAATCTCTCTCCTCTCACCTTAAACTTGTGCCCCCTAGTCTTGGAATTCCCCATCTTAGGGAACGGTCAGTTACCATTAACTCTATCTATATCCCTCATGATTTTATAAACTTCTATCAGGTCACCTCTCAGCCTTGTAAGGTCCAGCGAAAAAACTCCCAGCCTATCCAGCCTTTCTTTATAACTCAAACCTTCCACACTCGGCTACATCCTGGTAAATCTCTTCTGAACCCTTTCCAACTTCATAACTTCCTATAACTGGGCAACCAGAACTGGACGCAGTATTCCAGAAACGGTCTCACCAATGTCCTGGAGCTGTTTCTGTACATTTCTGGTGACTGACCCTCTAGTCAGTGGAAGCAGGTTTTGCCTTATTAGCTATCTCAGACTCCTGCGCGGTTTATGTATTTAGTAATATTGTGAGGGTTACGTATCACCAGTAGCCCCCCTCCCCACCATTGACGAATTGCAGTTGCTTCAAATTCTTTTATTCCGTCTTCCCCGGTCCTAATTTGCAGTAGCATTCGAAATGAGCTGGTTTCTCAGACTGTTTTTCAAGTGATTAGGGAATCAAATTGGACCCCTGCTGGTGATATTGTCTTTGGGAAATGGATCACCCATGAAGCAAACGCTCCCACTCTCTTCCCTTGGAAGACTATTCACAAACTGTGGTGAAATCAGGCTAAGCCATGTGAATCCATCGGGGGCAACTGGACTGAAGTCACTGAGATGGAGGCCATTCAGCCCACCTTGCCTGTGTCGCCCCTCTGAAATTCCCGACCTGTTGATATTTGCCTTCTAAGCCTCCTCGGTTCTCTATATTTCTCTCAGGCTGGTCCTAACCGCCTGAAGCAGAATGCCGCACATACTGGAACTATGAAGGAAGCGCAGAAAATGCCAGGGAGGAAATTACAGTTCACATTGGTGTCGAGAGAGAGAGAGAGAGAGAAGGAGGGGAGGAGAGAGAGAGAGAGAGAGTCAACATTTCAGGCCTGTGAGCTTTCATCAGAAATGGGAAAATTTCAGATGTACTAGGTTTTCAGCAAAGGCTGGAAGGGACAATGACAATGACAGGGTGTCTCTGGGGTAGCACGGTGCATCAATGGTTAGCACTGCCGCCTCACAGCGTCAGGGTCCCAGGTTCGATTCCAGCCTTAGGCAACTGTCCTTGTGGAGTTTGCACATTCTCCCAGTGTCTGCGTGGATTTCCTCCGGGTGCTCCGGTTTCCTCCCACAGTCCAAAGATATGCAGGTTAGAGTGGATTGGCCGTGCTAAATTACCCACAGTGTCCAGGCTAGGCCGGTTAGCCCGGGAAATGCAGGGTTATAGGGTGAGTGGGGAGGGTCAGTGTGGACTCAATGGGCTGAATGGCCTGCTTCCACAGTGTAGGGATTCTATGAAAAGGCAGGTCCATGATAGGGTGGTAGGCAAAAGAGCTTGAGAAGCAGAGAAGTTAGTTGCCCCCAAAGGGGAATAAAACCAGCCCTTGTATCTCTCTCCATATTTGGCTCAAACTGTGTTGGAGAGTCACTTCTGCTAAGCACCTTGGGAACAGTTTACTTGAGTGAAGGCGCAACATGAATGCAGGTAGTTGTTGAACAAGCTGCCACTGCCTGAAAAAGAAATCAGTTTCAGATATTCATCTAATTCCTTTTCGAAATGATCGTTAAACCTGCTGTCACCAGCACATGGGCGACAAAACAATTCGCTGAGTCAGGCACTTTCTCCTGAACATCATCTTAAATTGCTGCTCTCTGGTTATTGATCGCTCTGGAGACAACGAGGACTGCACATGCTGGAGATCTGAGTTGAGAGTGTGGCGCTGGGAAAGCACAGCAGGTCAGGCAGCATCCGAGGAGCAGGAGAATCGACGTTTCGGGCCTGAGCCCTTCATCAGGAATGAGGCCTTTTGTAGAAAGAGAGGAGGAGAATGTCTTCAAGGTAGGCATCCTTGGAAGAGGCTTCGCAGTAAGGTTGAAATCAACTAGGAGACAGTGAGGACTGCAGATGCTGCTTTGTAGACAAAGGAGGCGTCATTCCTGCCCGAAACATCGACTTTCCTGCTCCTCGGATGCTGCCTGATCTGCTGTGCTTTTCCAGCACCACACTCTCATTACTGATCGCTCTGCCTACTGTAACAATCTCTGGTCCATCAATACTGAACCCCATTATTAAATCTCCCTTCACCTTCCCTGCACCCAAATAACATCTCCTCTTGGCCACAGCATGAACCCCTGTAAAGCGATAACCACATGGATGCAGCGCGTGTGAAATTCTGCGCACTTTGTAATGGGAAGGACAATATAGTGTGTGACGGAAGTGGGATGCCAACAATATGCAAAGATGCTTCAAAGTTTGGGGCTATTTCCACAACAGATGTGAGGATTGAGGTGAGTTTTTTTTTTCCCAGAACGATAAAGGGTTTGAGAATGAGTAGGGACAGAATTTCATTTTCCCCAATAATTTAGAATGAACTGAATTAGCAGCGCAGTAGCAAGTCAGGACAGTGTGTGACTTCGAGGGATACACGTGTTCCCCTGCGTCTGCTGTCCATATGATGATTGTAGAAGTCACCAAGTTTGGGAGGTGCTGTCTCACAAGCAAGTGGAGGTAGTCAGAGCTTTAACAAGGTGCTATTAACTTACAAAGCAGATCAGGAGAGATGTCTTTAGACTGAAATCCGTTGCGGGACAGATCGTTCTGCCATTGGGAATATTTGAGGCAGAGAGTATTGCATATTCTAAAGAAACAGTGGCTAGACATTTGAAGGAGAGCATGCAGGATTGTGGGGAGGGAACAGAGCACTGGTTTAGATTGTTATGACAAAGAACTCTAAGACCCCTCAACTGCAAAACCCATCGGTCATATCATCGTGACACTTAATAACAACAGCAAAAAAAAGTTCTAAAGACTTCAAATCTGATAGACACATCTTCAGTCCAAATCAGATATGATCCCACTGTTGTATAGGTTATGAGGAAGGTTACAATGATGATTAGATAGGACTAAAATGTTTCTTTGTAACCAAAAGAGAAAGTTTAACAACTAAGGTCATTTATACACTTAATGGTAAGGTCCTAGGGAGTGTTGCTGAACAAAGAGACCTTGGAGTTCAGGTTCATAGCTCCTTGAAAGTGGAGCCGCAGATAGATAGGTTAGTGAAGAAGGTGTTTGGTATGCTTGCAGTTATTGGTCGGTGCATTGAGTACAGGAGTTGGGAGGCCATGTTGCGGCTGTACAGAACATTGGTTTAGCCACTTTTGCAAAACTGTGTGCAATTCTGGTCTCCCTCCTATAGGAAAGATGTTGTGAAACTTAAAAAGGTTCAGAAAAGACTTACAAGGATGTTGCTAGGGTTGGGGGGTTTGAGCTATAGGGAGAGGCTGGTTTCCCTGTAGCGTCGGAGGCTGTGGGGTGACCTTAAAGACATTTATAAAATCATGAGGGGCATGGATAGGGTAAATAGACAAGGTCTTTTTGCAAGGGTAGGAGAGTCCAGAACTAGAGGGCATAGATTTAGGGTGAGACGGGAAAGATATAAAAGGGACCTAAGGGGTAACTTTTTCACACAGAGGGTGGTGCGTGAATGGAATGAGCTGCCAGAGGAAGTGGTGGAGGCTGGTACAATTGCAACATTTAAAAGGCATCTGGATAGGTACATGAATAGGAAGGGTTGAGAGGGATATGGGCCAAGTGTTGGCAAATGGGACTGGATCAATTTAGGATATCTTGGATGAGTTGGACCGAAAGATCTGTTTCTGTGCTGCGCATCTCTCTGACTCTATGACACTTGTCAAGTATCTTTGCCAATGAGCAAGCAGAGGCACAGGACATGTTTTTGTTATAATTCAGAGTAAGACATTTGACATCCTGTTGATTTCAAGGAACCGTTTCACACAGGGGAATTAAAGGCCTTACTATTCACCAGACTTCAGCCATTAACCTCTTGTCTGAAGCAATGTTCCTCCCTGCTGCTTTGTAGTTCCAGAAGGTAAGCATCTTCCAGCTGGCTTCCAACATCATGAGTATACAACAGGAGAAGGATGGGACCTTATGGTGCAGTGGTAGTGTCCCTGTCTCTGAGTCAGGACACCTGCATTCTTGTCCAGAATTGGGAAATAAACATCTCTGAACAGATTGACTCGAAATTATCTCCAGCGAGTGAGGAAGGGAAACCGTAATTTCTTCCTGCCTGCTTTTAATCAACAGATACCGGTATCTGACACAGAAATTAGACAATCCCGTGGTACTATCGCTGGACGGTTAATCCAGAGAATCAGGTAATGTTCTGGGGACCCAGGTTTGATTCCCCACCACAGCAGATAGTGGAGTTTGAATTCAACAAAAAATATATCTAATGATGGCCATGAGTCCATTGATGATTGTTGAAAAAAACCCTTCTGGCTCACTAATGCCCTTTGGGGAACGAATCTGCCATCCTTACCTGGTCTGGCCTACACATGACTCCAGACGCACAGCAATGTGGTTGACTCTTAAGTGCCCTCTGGGCAATTAGGGATGGGCAATAAATGCTGAGCCTAGCCAGCAATGCCCTCATCGTCAGGGGAAATGTCAAGTAATAGTGTAAGGGAATGGGTCTGGGTGGGATATTCGTCGTAGGGTCAGTGTGGACTTGTTGGGCCAAATGGCCTGTTTCCACACTGTAGGGCTTCTATAATCTATGATCCTCTGAATGAATGACAAAAATAAAAATTGCCCAATCAGCAAATTTCCATCCCTGATGCCAATTAGCTTCTAAATGATTGGGCAAGCAGCAGAATTATAGATAGTGCATTACAGGGGGCATCTGTCATTATAAAGTACTGGATTGGTCAATGATTTGCACCATTGGAGAGCTGTTGGGACTGCAGTTGCAATGATAACACAAGAGGGCTTGACGTTCATCAAGACCAGCCTTGTACAAAAGTGAAACAGCTGCACTCCTGCTCAATAGTCAGTCATACTGTCGTTAATGGGGAGGAGAAGGGATGACCAGTTCCATACACTCCACACCTCCTTAATGCCAAAAGTGAGATTCTGTCCCAAAAATCACTCAACGAGAGAGTGAAGAAATATCCAATGGTCCGTATTGAGATGAGCGACTTTGATATTGAATGCTGTCCTCTTCCACATCCCAGCTTTGCTTTTCAGGCACCAGCTTCCTTGGGGTCCCTTCTCTAATCCTTACCACCCCTCTCTCATCATCCAATTCTTCACATCCACCTCTTTGCATCTGTTGTCCTCAAGCACTTTCCAAACCCACCACCGCTTCCAGCTAGAAGGACAAGGGGCAGCAGATACATGGGAACACCACCACCTTCAAGTTCCCCTCCACTCCCCATCCTGGCTTGGAAGTATATCGCCATTCCTTCAGGGGTGCTGGGTCAAAATCCTGGAATTCCCTCCCTAAGGGCATTGAGGGTCAACCCACAGCAGGTGGACTGCAGCAGTTCAAGATGGCAGCTCATTCCCACCTTCTCAAGGGGGAGACTAGAAATGGGTAATAAATGCTGGGCCCAGCCAGTGATGTCCATGTCCCACAAATGAGTGAAAGAAAAGGGTCTGTCTCAAATATTGTTCCACATTGGGCCTGCCAAGGGCTGTCACAACCTTACCAGAAACGTACGAGTTTCTTCTGCTTTCAATTGTCTGAAAGACAGGACAGTTTTGTTTGCAATCCTCAAGTTTATTGTATCTTCTCCAAGTTGATTGAGCCTTGTGTTCTTGAAGCACTCGTTCAACAGACCTGCTTCAAAAAGGCGAGATGACTCACCGAGTGATCAACAGGAACAGTCTTTCTGATCCCATTAATCCTCAATATTCCCTCCTCATGACAAGTCTTGGCACTCCCTCACAGTCATGGGATCTCTTTATTGTACAATCCACACTGTTGTCGCTTGTCACCCAGACATCATTTAAGTGCCAATGTACCTTTCTGTAACATATCTGCCACATCAGGTACTCACACTCACAGCCCGCGCTTCACCATGTCATGGCTACAAAGTTAAAAAGATGGTTTGTGTTATTCTTTGAAGAGAACTCTCATTCACTCTCAATCCCGTTTTCGGGCGGGAAAAGACTGACAGAGTCGGAATGCAGTGCAGGTACTTGTGCGAGTGGTGGGCCTTAAGTCTCTCAGAAAGGTCTCACAGCCATTTACTTGGAAGCCAGCATCATACTGTAGACACAATACCGTCTGAGATCATTTATTAACTGCTATGCTCCCTCATTTTTTTTCTTAAACTTCCGTACAAGTGGGACAGCAGTGTTAGCAAAAACCAATTGACACCTTGGTTGGAACTGCGTACCCGCTGTGCTCAATAATTAGAACAGTTTAAGAAGAGAATAATCTATGCTTTCTCTGCAATGTCCCGCTTGTGAGCTATTTAGCAGCAGCAGTGGAACTGTGCTGACTGTAATACAGGGTACTGTGTCAAACACAACAATATATCAAATGCAAATTAGATGCTACCCAAGATCTATAGCAATTTACTCAGGAAGTAATAGTGAACCTTAAAGCGATATATGGAAAATCTCTATGGAGTTTATGTGCTGTTCCGGAATGCACTGCCTAAGAGTGGGTGGAGTGCATTTCCTGGGGGTCCAACTTCAAATCCCACCAGACCCCCTGGAAATTTTAAGTTGGGTTAATAAAATCTGAGGCAAGTCTCAGAGGCAGTGGCAAAGCCCATCTGCTTCATTACTGCTCCTTCGGGAAGGGAAATCTGCCACCCTTACCCGATCTGGCCCACATGTGACTGCAGACCCACAGCGATGTGGGGTCGACTCTTAACCGTCCCCTGAAAAGGCTTTCTAAGACCAATTAAGACCGTGCAGAAACTGCTGGTCTTACCCACATGGCGCCCACATCCCGTGAGAGAATCAAGGGGAAAAACCATTCTCCTGCAGAGGCCCAGCACGGATATGGCTGGCTAGCCAGAAGTGGTTAGACGGCGATTAAACCAACAACCTCAAGACTGCAGTCACACCTAGTTGTCTGTCTAATTCTATGAATCATCGGTATAAATACTTCAAGCACCTTCGAGCATCATGTGGTTTACAGTTCGCAAGAGTGCGATTTTGCTCCTGTATCATTGTACGTGCAAACAACACAGGTCCAATTTCAACTGTGATTCGATGGGTTTTGACTGTGTTAAAATCATACCCGTTAACGTTTCAGATGTCTGCCTAGTCGAGTCCAAATGAGCAGGTTATTTCCATCTTCCGTTCTGCTTAAAGAAACAGCTGGATTTGCAGATGTCTCACCAAGTTTTAAAACTCAAGAATAGCACTGTGCGAGGAGAGTGGTAGTCAGGAGATTCCTGAAGGGATCCTTGCTGTAAGTGGACAGCACTGAAGGACATGAACAGATTGTATTCCTGTAGACTCTGGAAAAGTGCTGAACCACATGGAGTTCTTGGCTTAATTGGAGACTCAGAAGGTTTTGGTTTAAGTGAAATCCACTCTACTGCAATGTCAATAGAAGTGCCTCATTAATGGAAAGGGCAATTAGAGATGAGACCCAATGAATGCAGACCTTACTGCGTCCAAAGACGCTTGTGTGCTGTCTCCCTGTTATACACTGTGAACATGTTGGACCCCTGTATTTCTTGTAAATATTTCTTGACAAAATGTGCCATTTTTCAGCAATATTTATCATTGGAAAGTTTCGGTTGTTGCAAGAGATGGTTAGATGTTCATTCCCAGTATCCACTGGGTGGGGGGGGGGGGGCAGGAATGCTGAGGGAATTGAGAGTTCAATATTCAAGTGGAAAAGGCGTAACCTAACAAATGTGAAATATACCTCAATTATTACTGAGATGTAAATAAGAATGCCGGGGGCAGGATAGACCTGGAGGTTGCTCTGAAATTCATTAAAACCACGGCATACAAGCAACGCACGAGATTCTTAGGGGACTTGACGAGGTAGATGCAGAGAGGTTGTTTTCCCTTGTGGGACAGTGGAGGACCAAAGGGCGCCATCTCAGAATAAGGAATGGCACAGTTCAGACAGAGATGGGGAGGTGTTTCTGCTCTCGAAGATGAGTATATCCAGTAAATCTGCAGAGAGTAAATCCTCAATACATTGAAGGCTGAGGTAGATTTTTAATCAGTTATTACCCATAATCTTGGGCGATGGGCTGAATGGTCTGCTCCTGAGTCTTACGGTGGCTCAGTGGTTAGCACTGCTGCCTCACAGCGTCAGGGACCCGGGTTCAATTCCAGCCTCGGGCAACTGTCTGTGTGGAGTTTGCACATTCTCCCCACGTCTGCGTGGGTTTCCTCCTATAGTCCAAAGATGTGCAGGTTAGGTGAATTAGCCAGGCTAAATTGCCCATAGCGCTAAGTGCGTTAGTCAGGGGTAAAGGATTGAGTCTGGTTGGGTTACTCTCCTGCGGGGCGGTGTGGACTGGTTGGGCCCAAGGGCCTGTCTCCATACTGTACGGAATCTAATCTAAGCTTACTCACCACAAAGTTGGAGTGTTGGATGCAGCTTTGGGCTGTGCACACTGAGAGGGGACAGAGAGAGACTAACAGGCTCTTTGTTCCCTGGTATCAGCAAATTCTATGACATTTTCATTCAGTATTTCATCCATCCAGAGGAAATTAAGTGGAGATTTGATGGGGTAGGGGAGGAGAGTTAAAATTATGAAGGGGTGCAACAGGGTTGATCGAAAGACAAGAATATAACAGAAGAAGCAGTGGGTTCATGTGGAGCACGGGTAGTGTCCGTAGCCCTGGACCAGGATGATCAGATTTGAGACCCAATTGATCTCGAGGTGTTTAATAGGAGGTCTGAGCACATGCATGAGAAGGCACCTATAGTGTAAGAAACGGGATTTAGGAGATTACCATTGAAACTTTTGCACCTGGTCCACCTCTCAATCTTTGTCCACAATCCCAGTTTCCTGCCCGCATCCCCCCTCCCCACCCCATATCCTTCAATTCCCATATCCGTCGAATGCCAAAGATCTGCCTCTGCCTCAAATCCATTCGACAATGGAACATGCACCTTCCTGTTGGCAGAGAATTCCACACAGGTTTCAGTTCAAAATGATGGCGCCTTCATCCCGAGATTGTCTCCCCGTGTTTTAGATTCCCCGCACAATTTCCCGCTTCCAAATCCTGCTTCGAGAAGGTCACCCCTCGTTCTTTCAAATTCCGGAGCGGTGTCAGCCCAGTTCACTCAGTCTGGCATTTATCGCACTAACCCTTCAGCCCCTTCAGTCCACTTACTGGACCTTTGCCATAATGCATCCAGTAGTTATATCCTTCCCGAAAGCTGAAGACTGGGAAGCACAGTGGCTCAGTGGTTAGTGCTACTGCCTCGCAAAGCCAGGCACCCGGGTTCAATTCCAGGTGACTCCCAGGTGACCAAAGGTGTGCAAGTTAGGTGAAATGGCCAGGGAGGTGCAGGCTCGGTGGTTTAGCAATGGGCGATGCAGGTGGTGGGATGCCCTTTGAGGACTGGTCATAGCGATGTACAGCACAGAAACAGACTCTGCGGTCCTTGCCGACCAGATGTCCCAACCCCACCTGCCAGCATCCGGCCCATATCCCTCCAAACTCTTCCTATTCATATACCCATCCAAATGCTTTTTAAATGGTGCAGTTGTACCAGCCTCCACCACTTCCTCTGGCAGCTCATTCCACACACGTACCACCCTCTGCATGAAAAAGTTGCCCCTTAGGTCTCTTTTATATCTTTCCCCTCTCACCCTAAACCTATGCCCTCTAGTTCTGGACTCCCCCAAACCAGGGAAAAGACTTTGTCTATTTATCCTATCCGTGCCCCTCATGATTTTATAAACCTCTATAAGGTCAGGATGGGCTGAATGGCCTGCTACCACACTGGAGAGACCCTACGCGATCATGGCTGATTTGTGGCCTAACTCCCTCCGCTAAAACCCACACCTGCTACGGTCTTACAGACCAAATCCAAAACCGGAACGATGTTTGCATAGCACTTTTCAGAGCCACCGGATTTCACAAAATGTTGCAATGCTTTTGAAGCTTAGTCACTGCTACACTGTGCGTAAGCCAACAGCCAATTTATGCAAAGCAAGCTCGCACATAGAGCAAGTTGTGAATTTTTTTTAGCTAGTTTCTGTGATGCTGTTTGGGGTGGGGAGGGCAAATATTGATCCAATTGGGAACACGTGGAGTTGGGAATCAGAGCAGTCAGAAAGTTGCAAGCCCATCAGTGGGAACTCTTAGCCAACTGGAATCTCCAGTATAGCCCCACCTCAGGTGCTGCTATACAAATGCTGGGGTTGTCAGTGTGAAAGAACTGGCTGAAAGATGGAAGCAAGGACAGTCCCTGACTTGTGCACAGGTTCCGTTCCGAGGAAGGGTCACCGGACCCTGAAACGTTAACTCTGACCTCTCTCCTCAGTTGCTGCCAGACCTGCTGAGCTCTTCCAACAATTTCTGTTTTCATTTCCGTCCTGGGGTCTTCTCGCGAGTCGGAACACAATGGCGGACAATATAAAGGAACCGCTCATTACACACAGAAAGTGTTCGTGTGGCTGTTTTTTAGCATTACCCCCCTGTGTCTGTCGTGTTTGTAATTACAATTGTTTGTGAGTCATACTGTTTCCTCAGTGTTTACAGCGAAAGGGTTTAAAGGTGGAGAAGGCTACAAATTGCAGATTAAACTGAGGCAGATTAGCTTTTGACTCCCATTGCTACCATGATGGGCAATGGGTTACTCGGAGTTTTTGATTCACCACCAGTAAGGAAAGCTTTACCGGGTATGAGATTTGGAGTGGAGAACTGCATGAAACTTTTTTTTAAACAAATGCAGAAGGTTAGGAGTTACGAACTCCGGAATAAGGGACTAAAGGGGCGATTGTGTTAATAATTAAAGTGATTGAAGGAGATGCATATATAGAAAGTGGTGATGTAACGATGATGCCAGTGGATTAATAACCCTAGGCTAGTGTTCTGGGCGCGTAGGTTCACATTGTGAAATTTGAACTGAATAAAATGTGGATTTAAATCCCAGCCTCATTATGGCCACGTAATCATTGTCATCAAACCCGCTGTGGGTTTTTCAGCATAGGTCCCCAGGCAGCTTTAGTTGGTATTATAACTGAAGAGTACCAACCCAGTCAGCTCAGTGTATACTGATGGTGCATTGTCATGTAGCAATAGTCTTCCCATCTAGGGTCATCAAGAAATCTGTGGGGCCCCAGATTACAAGCGCCTGATTTACAGGTGTGTAATTTTAAAGATCTGATTAGATTTCCTTCAGCGTGGAAACAGGCCCTTTGGCCCAGCAAGCCCACTCCGACCCTCTGAAGAGAAACCCACCCAGAACCATTTCCCTCTGACTAATGCAGTTAACACTAAGGCCAATTCACCTGGCCTGCAAACCTCTGGACTGTAGGAGGAAACCCACGCAGACACAGGGAGAATGTGCAAACTCCACACAGACAGTTGGCTGGAATTGAGCTTCGGACCCTCATACCATGAGGCAGCAGTGCTAACCACTGAGCCACCTTGCCGGCCCGATATATGGACATTTCCTGTACTTACAAACGGCTGCTTTAAATTGTCCTGCATTATGTCCCAAATTGCATATTAATTGACTTAAGGGTGGACTCAGCAATGAAACCTGTTCTCAACCTGGGGACGACCTGTGTTCTGAAATACAGAAAACGCATCAGGCAGCAAAGCACGTACTCTGTCCAGCTACAAATAGAAGACCGATTAGATTAGATTCCCTACAGTGTGGAAACAGGCCCTTCGGCCCTACAGGTCCACACCAACCCTCCGAAGAGTAATGCACCCTGACCCATTCCCCCACCCTATATGCATAGAGTCATAGAGGTGTACAGCACGGAAACAGACCCTTCGGTCCAACCTGTCCATGCCGACCAGATATCCCAACCCAATCTAGTCCCACCTGCCACCACTCGGCCCTATCCCTCCAAACCCTTCCTATTCATATACCCATCCAAATGTCTCTTAAATGTTGCAATCATACCAGCCTCCATCACTCAGCTCAGTCCATGTATGTATCACCCTCTGTGTGAAAAAGTTGCCCCTTAGGTCTCTTTTATATCTTTCCCCTTTGACCCTAAACCTATGCCCTCTCGTTCTGGACTCCCCAACCTAACACTTTAGCATGGCCAATACACCTGGCCGGCACATCTTTGAATTGTGGGAGGAAACCGGAGCATCCAGGGGAAAGCCACGCAGACACGGGGAGAATGTACAAACTCCACACAGTCACCCGACTGGAATCGAATCGGGTCCCTGGTGCTGTGAGGCAGCAGTGCTAACTACTGAGCCGCCGAGCCTTCCCAAAAGGATTCCTGCCTTGTAAGAGGGGCCAAAGAGATTCAGCTCTCCGTGATGATAAATAAAAGCAGAAAGTGCTGGAGAAACTCAACCAGTCCAGCAGCATCTGTTGAGAGAGAAAGAGCAAGATAATACTGAGTCCGATATGACTCTCCGGATTTGAAGGAGACCGGAAAGTGCCTTGTTGATAAAGGAGGAAGAGGAATGATTGGAACAAATGGTGAGATTGTGAGGAGAAAAAGGCAAAAGGAGTGTTAATGGTAATCAAGGAGGGAAACAGATGCAGAATAGGTGTTAATGACACCTAGTAATAGCTGAAAATAGGTCAGCTCTTGCTGAGAGTAAAACCAAGCAAGCATAACGCTGGGGAAGGAAAGTGGTGTGATCCAAATGGAAGATAGTTTTGATGGTTGTTGCTGAACAACATCACATTCATTGCCATTCTGTGTTAATGCTGTGGAGCCATGAGTTCATGTCCTACCACGGCAGATGGTGGCATTTAAATTCATGTAGGAGACTAGAAAGGGAAGCTAGCCTCAGTGATGGTGACCATGGCAACCACCATCAATTATTGCAAATTCCCATCTGGGGCTCACTGATGTCCTTTAAGGAAGGTAGCAGCCATCCTTCCCCGGTCTGGCCCCAGCTCCACAACAGTGTGGTTCCCCCTTAACCAGCCTCTGAAGAGGCAATTAGGGATAAGTAACAAATGCCAGCCTTGCCAAGAAAATTCGCAGCCCGTACGAGAGTAAAAGGGCTTAAAGGAGGGTGAACAGCAAAGGTGGAGGGTACCCGCCAAATAGATGGGCCAAATGGCCTGTTCGTTTAATCATTTCTGGACGTCCAGAATATATATAATCAAGAAGGTTGGCTCAGCATCGCCTCCTGCTGGGTGACTAGCGATTTACAATAAACTAAGGGGAGGCGATGGCCCAGCTGTATTATTGCTAGATGATTAATCCAGGGAACCATTTCAGGGCAGCACAGGTTCAAGTCTAGTCATCGCAGATGCGGAATTATGAATTAAATAAGACAGGGATGACTGTGAAACCATTGTCAGTTTTCAGACATCTGTTGCACTAATGGCCATTAGGGAAGAAACATGTCTGACCTACATGTCATAGCAATGCAGCTGACTCTAACTGCCCTCTGGGCAATTAGGGATGGGCAATCAACGCTGGCCTAGCCAGTGATGTCTATTCCCCCAATTAAATACAATATGGCGGACAGCTTCCTTTCTTGGCGAAAGTAAGAACCACAGCAGATGCTGATCATTTTCAGGACATAACAGCCACCCAAAGGGAAGCAATGTCAAGTGTTTGGCAATGGTGGTAGAGCGCTCGCCTCTGAATCCAGAAACCTCAAGGCCCACCCCCCACTTCCTCAGGCACCAAAACTTCGGCAGAAACCCCAGTGCACACCAGCAGGAGGTGCTGCATTGCTGGCGGAGTGAGATGAATGAGACCGCTGCTCCAACACCACAGAGTCATAGAGATGTACAGCATGGAAACAGACCCTTCGGTCCAACCCGTCCATGCCGACCAGATATCCCAACCCAATCTAGCCCCATCTCTGCCAGCTTTGCCACTTTTAATGAAGGAGAGCAGAAAATCTCTTTTCTGTCCCAAGTACTATTCACGGAGCAGCACCTCCACCACCCCACCCACCTCCCCCCCCGCATCCCCCACACGGTCTCACGCAACCACACATGCACACGCACACACACACGTGCACACACACACGCATGCGCGCACACACACGCACATATGCACGCACACACACACACGCACATATGCATGCACACACACATGCGCGCACACACACGCATGCACGCACACACACGCACATATGCACGCACACACACACACGCACATATGCATGCACACACACATGCGCGCACACACACGCATGCACGCACACACACGCACATATGCACGCACACACACACACGCACATATGCACGCACGCACACACACAAAAAGAGGTGAACTGGTTATTTATCCCAATTGTAGCTTGTGTGACAACTAGCAGTTGCAATTTTCCTGTTAAACATTAGTGCTGCCATCTTAAATCAGGTTGGTTGGCTGTGACGTATTCTTTGGAATACCCTGAAGATGTGAAAGGTACTACATGAATGCAATTCCTTCCTTTCCTACCTGCTCAAGGTTCAGACCCAGGATCAGACGCAGTTCCTGTTTCCCTCTCCCAGCTCGAAATCTGACTAAGTTAACCAGAACACATGAACTTACAGCGGTCGTACTGGAGAGCTGACACTTGAAACTTGCTCGGGTTCATCCCCAGAGACAGCGAGAACGCTCGGTTTCTGGGAGGATTTGATCCGGCTTCCACATCTTTGCTGCTGTTTGTATCCACAGCTCTGTGTACACTGCCCTGCAATTTGTGAAACATCACCACAGGAGCGTCAATAAAAGAACAAAAATAGCACCACTGAATCCATCACACACACACACACACACCCCCACCCCCCATCATTACTCAAAGGTTAGTTTGCAAAAATTCCATGTTTCTGAAATGTTACATCACCGATCGATTCTCTCCCATCAGTAAAGGCAACTCCTGCACAGAGCCACAGAACTGTAAGAGACCGTTCAGCCCACTGTGCCTGCACTAGCTCTTCAAATGAGCGTCGTTATCTCTCCGGCCAGTCTCCGGCCTTTTTCCCCAAACCTTTGCAGATTATTTCTATCAAATCCAAGTGGCCAACTGAACCTGTCTCATTGTGTTTCCAGACAGTGCATTCCGTATTCTAACTCCTTGCTAAATTTTTTTTCCTTTTGTCAGCCTTTTTGCACATCACCCTAAATCTGTACCCTCTGGCCTCAGCTCCTTTTACGAATGGGAACATTTTTCCTGGATAGAAATTCTCCTGTCTATTCTATCCAGCTAGCTCATGAGTTTGAAAATCTTGATCAAATTTCCTCTCAGCTTCGATCTCTCGAAGGAAAGCCCGAAGTGAATACACAGAGAGACACTCATAGTTAAGCACAAATGATTAGCTACATTTTAGTTACACAAGCGTCAGGGAAGGTGATGGTTTAGTGGTGCCGTTGTTGGACAGTTAATCCAGGGAACCTGGGTTCAAATCCAGCAATAGCAGATATTGGAAGAAAAGTTCCATAATTACCTGGAATTATGAGTCTAATGATGACCATCAATCCAGTGTTGGGGAAAAGCCCATCTGGCTCACTAATGTCATTTAGGGAGGGGAAACTGACATCTTTAACTGGTCTGTCCTACATGTGACTCCAGACCCTCAGCAATGGGGTTGACTCGTAACTGCCCTCTGGACAATAAATGCTGACCCTCATCCCATGAATGAATTAAAACAAAGAACATTCCTAATTTCTTCAATCTACATGTTGTTCTGCTATAGCCTGCGTTTCAATGTGAATTCTTTGTGACGCGATTGATGAATAGGGGATGGTGTTTCTAAAGCGCGAGCTTTTAGAAGGTACATTGGCTATAGCGTGATCATATCACGAACACGTGAAGCGTTATTTGTATCACGCGATTCCTGGATGGCGGGGTTGTGCCGGAACACTACTATCACCCTACAGAAGAAATGACTGTAGCTTCATCACTGAAGTTCCTCATTCATGGAACCATTCTTGTAATTCTCTCCAATGCATCCACATCCTGCCTGTAATGTGGCACCTACAACTGCAGCTATACTCTAGCTTAGCCAGTGAAGTGTACTTCAGAGGTAAATGGGAACAGAAACATTCCCAACACCGTATCCTCACCATGAAAGGGAATGTATTGTTGTGGTGAATGAGCTGTTGGCTTTGTGGCAATGAGCAATAATGAAAGAGCAAAAATTCCCAGAGCTCTCACCGCGTGATGGTCATGTGATAGTGTATCGTTACATTGAAAGAACCAAATGCGTTCTGTCAGGTCTGACCAAAATGACTGGAGGAAGATACATGCACTTAAATATATATATCTAATTTATTGGTTTAATCGACTTAATTCTCCTATAACGCAAGTTTTGTCAACGCGATTTGGCTATAACGCGATTGGTGAATCGGGGAACGAGTTTTTTTAATATGCAGCAGAGCGTAACGTTGGTGATAACTCTCAGCCCTGTCTTAATACTGTACTGTAACTCAGCAACCCCTTCAAGTGTTGAAGTTTTTGCATTATTTCATTAAAATATGTAATTTATTTAGATTGTACTATCATTTGTGGGGAGGCTAACTACTATTTTTGTTTTGATTTTTACTGATATTTTTGGTGGTTTACCCCAAACCCTGTTAGGTCCCGTTATTTCTATAACACGAGAATGCGATTATGGCTTTATAGCAGAACAGACTAATGAGCAAGTCTATTCACTTAAACTACTTTATTCCGAAATACACTAATGAGTCTCACCACCTTGCCATCCCACCAGAGGTTTTGGATGGCAGGCAGTTTAAGTTCTGGTCTCATGGGGCAGCACGGTGACTCAGTGGTTGGCACTGCAGCCTCCTAGCACAAGGGTCCCAAGCCTCAGGTGACTGACTGTGTGGTGTTTGCACGTTCTCCCCGTGTCTGTGTGGGTTTCCTCCGGGTGCTCCGGTTTCCTCCCGCAGTCCAAAGATGTGTAGGTCAGGTGAATTGGCCACGCTAAATTAGCCATAGTATTAG
Source organism: Chiloscyllium plagiosum (assembly GCF_004010195.1). Lineage (NCBI taxonomy): Eukaryota > Metazoa > Chordata > Chondrichthyes > Orectolobiformes > Hemiscylliidae > Chiloscyllium > Chiloscyllium plagiosum. Next base: position 98,503,200 of record NC_057717.1, on the reverse strand, counting down.
GTGCATTAGTCAGTGTGAAATGGGTCTGGGTGGGTTACTCTTCGGAGGGTTAGTGTGGACTTGTTGGGCCGAAGGGCCTGTTTCCGCACTGTTGGGAATCTAATCATCTATTCTGGTTATATGCTGCATCATCATTTCAGAGTACTTTCTGTATTTTTCTAGCGATTCCATTGTGGAGGGTTATGGGCTAAATGCTGGCAAATGGGAATAGATTAATTTTGGATATCTGGTCGACATGGACGATTCAGACCAAAGGATCTGTTTCCGTGCTGTACAGCTCAATGACTCTGTCCAGAAAAGCTTACTTGCTTCACTCACACCCTTTGGGGAGGGGGGTTAGCCATCCTTTCCCTTCCTGGAGATTACTGGCAGCTGTGGTCACCATAGTCTTACAGGGGAGAGTCCCAGACAATTAAAACAATGGTTTACAACCATGGGACTGTGTATCTCAGTACTCCTCTGTGTTATGTCCTGGAGATGGGGGCTGCCTTGAGAAAAGAATTTGTGATGTTGTTTGTACTTTGCCCTCTAATCTTCACCCTCCAATCAGTCTTCTACTTCCTGTGGGATCTGAACTCTTTCACCCTTCTGTTTCTTTACAGGCCAGAGCTTAGGATACGGTTTTGTAAACTACGTGGACCCCAACGATGCTGACAAAGCCATTAACACCTTAAACGGACTCAAGCTGCAAACTAAAACTATTAAGGTAGGCACAGCACTTACTCATCCTTTGTCTAAGGCTTGCTTCCTGTGGCTTATATATCACGAGGGCAAAAGCCCTAGAAGTTATCCCAGTTGGTATGGAGACTAAACTCACAATCTTGGCTCATTCTGTGCACCTCACACCGCCACCCCCCCGAACCCCGGTCTATCACACTGAGTTAAGCAACCTGCACTATTGAATTATAAATGTGGTGCTTTTCGGTGGGGGGAGCTAAAACCATGCAACATGCTTTTCTGAAGTGGTCAGTCTGTAAGTCCGACCAAAGCACTGAAGACGGAGGGGGTAAGGGAGGGAGCGTGTGTGGGTCAGTTGGGCTCGATACAGCGTGGCACCCAATGAGGTGCAGCTCCTGAGCAGAGGTTACTGACCTCCCCATGCTCAAGCCTGGCTGTGGAAACTGAGTGTGCTTTGTCCCTTTGTATACCCCACCAGGCTCACTAAAGTCGAAACAAATGAAACTGAAGGATATATTGATGGGGTCACAGTGAAATAGGGGAGGTGGGAGGAGAATGGCGTGGAGTGTAGCCATCAGCGCGGGCTTGGCTGGGCACCTTTCTGGATTTCGGTTTTGATTTTGGCGCGAGGGATAACCCTGCCCTTTTCCTTTAAAGGAAGATGGCAGTTATGTTTGCTCTCTGACCATCCCAGCTCCTGTACGTGCCTAATCACGAAAGAACTCCGGCTCCATTTTGTTTTGCCATGGCTCTTGCACAGCACGGGGATGTCCCTCCAAGGCTAGCATTTGGTTCCCCATCCTCGATTCCCCTTAAAACAGAAAGGGTTAAAAAATCACACAACGCCAGGTTACAGCCCAACAGGTTTATTTGGAAGCACTAGCTTTCGGAGCGCTGCTCCTTCATCAGTTGGCTGTGGAGCAGGATCAGAAGACACAGAGTTTATAGCAAAAGGTCTTTGGCTGCAGGTTTGGAGTCATATGTAGGCCAGATCAGTTGAGACCGTGGATTTCTCTTCCCAAAACCAAAACAGTGAAGGAGACGGGTTTGGACAGCGACTAGATTCCCTACAGTATGGAAACAGGACCTTCAACCCAACTAGTCCATACCGACCCTGAAAACAGTAACTCACCCAGACCCATTCCC
>NC_057717.1:98484631-98500876 GCF_004010195.1 Chiloscyllium plagiosum | reverse complement strand
TTAAAGCAACTGCAGCAGCTCCAGATTTTCTTGTAAATTTTGTTTCCCCCAGTGCCACGTAAGGAGTGAGTGGAGTGAGCCAATTGCATGACTTATTCCAACACCGTACATTTATCAAAAATCGCTTGACAGGCATCATGCAAAGGGTAAGATGCTGCTCAAAGCAACTCCCCCTGCATCGCACTAAACAACACAGAAGAGGCCGTTTGGCCCAACTGGTCTATGCTGTGCTCCTGGGCGATCAGCCATTCCACGTGGGAACAGGTTCCGCATTCTCTCAGGATACCCGATACGTCGATTCTCCTGTTCCCTGGATGCTGCAGAACCTGCTGCGCTTTTCCAGCAACACATTTTCAGCTCTGATCTCCAGCATCTGCAGTCGTCACTTTCTCCATAAAGTGAGAACTGCAGATGCTGGAGATCAGAGGCAAGTCGAGCTTATCGAACGTTACAGCGCAGTACGGGCCCTTCGTCCCTCGATGTTGCGCCGGCCTATAGAACCAATCCGAAGCCCAACATATCCTACACTATTCCACTTTCATCCATATGTTTATCCAATGATCACTTAAATGCCCTTAAAGATGGAAACGCTATTGCTCGAAACGTCGACTCTCCTGCTCCTCAGATGCTGCCTGACCGGCTGTGCTTTTCCAGCACCACACACTCTCACCCATGAGCCCCGCGTGTTCAGTCGTCGCCTCGTACAAAAAGAGCGCACCTTGCATTTATGTAGCGCCTATCGTGAACATGCGACCCCCCCACCCCCACCCACACCCGCCACCAAGTTTAACAAGCATCGGAAACTGCACTGCGCATTGCATCCACTCGAGGGAGTCTGCGAGGAAGACAGCTCTCTGTTCAACAGCATGTGCCCTTCTGATTCCGAACACCTCTGACTGGCTTTAGAACTGTTTTTGTCCCAAAGAGCTTCACACAAGGTAACTTACAGGGTTGAAATGGGAAGCCAAGAGGCATGTGAGGGTTTTCTTCCTGAAGATGAGGAATGTAACGTGAGATTGCATCTGCATAGCACCGTTCACATCCACAGAACATCTCTAAGCTACTCCTAACTGATGAGGGTGTCTTGAAGCAGAGTCATCGTTATAACCGCAGGAAACACAGAAGACAAACGTGGGCATAGTAAGATCCCATAAATAGTATCCCTACAGTGTGGAAGAAGGCCACAGAGCCCACCCGGGCCTTCTGAAATGCATCCCGCCCAGAGTCACCCTATCCCTGTAACCCTGCATTTCCCATGGGTACCCCACCTCGGCTGCACACCATAGGGTAATTTACCATGGCCAATCCACCCTAACCAACACATCCCTGAACACTATGGGTAATTTAGCATGGCCAATCCACCCTAACCAACACATCCCTGGGCACTATGGGTAATTTAGCATGGCCAATCCACCTTAACCAACACATCCCTGGGCACTATGGGTAATTTAGCATGGCCGATCCACCCTAACCTCCACATCCCTGGGCACTATGGGTAATTCAGCATGGCCGATTCACCCGAACCTGCACATCAGTGGATACTATGGGTAATTTAGCATGGCCGATCCACCCTAACCTGCAGATCCCGGGGCACTATGGGTAATTCAGCATGGCCGATTCACCCGAACCTGCACATCCCTTGACACTATGGGTAATTTAGCATGGCCGATCCACCCTAACCTGCACATCCCTGGATACTATGGGTAATTTAGCCTGGCCGATCCACCCTAACCTGCAGATCCCGAAGCACTATGGGTAATTCAGCATGGCCGATCCACCCTAACCTGCAGATCCCGAAGCACTATGGGTAATTTAGCATGGCCGATCCACCCTAACCTGCAGATCCCGGGGCACTATGGGTAAATCAGCATGGCCAATTCACCCGAACCTGCACATCCCTGGACACTATGGGTAATTTAGCATGGCCGATCCACCCTAACCTGCATATCCCTGGGCACTATGCGTACTATAGCATGGCCGATCCACCCTAACCTGCACATCCCTAGACACTATGGGTAAGCTAGCATCGCCGATCCACCCTAACCTACACATCTCTGGGCACTATGGGTAATTTAACATGGCCGATCCACCCTAACCTACACATCCCTGGGCACAATGGATAATTTAGCATGGCCAATCCACCCTAACCTGCACATCCCTGAACACTATGGATAATTTAGCATGGCCGATCCACCCTAACCTACACATCCCTGGGCACTATGGGCAATTTAGCATGGCCAATCCACCCTAACCTGCACATTCCTGGGCACTATGGGTAATTCAGCATGGTCAATCCACCCTAACCTACACATCCCTGGGCACTATGGGTACGTTGCCAAGGCCAATCCACCCTAACCTACACATCCCTGGGCACTATGGGTAATTCAGCATGGCCGATCCACCCTAATCTACACATCCCTGGGCACTATGGGTAATTTAGCATGGCCGATCCACCCTAATCTACACATCCCTGGGCACAATGGGTAATTTAGCATGGCCGATCCAACCTAATCTACACATCCTGGGCACTACAGGTAATTTAGCATGTCCACAGAGTCCACCCTAATCTACACATCCCTGGGCACAATGGGTAATTTAGCATGGCCGATCCAACCTAATCTACACATCCCTGGGCACAATGGGTAATTCAGCATGGCCGATCCAACCTAATCTACACATCCTGGGCACTACAGGTAATTTAGCATGTCCACAGAGTCCACCCTAATCTACACATCCCTGTGCACTATGGGTAATGGGATGGCCGATCGACCCTAACCTACTCATCCCTGAAGACTATGGGTAATTTAGCATGGCCAATCCACCCTAACCTACACATCCCTGAACACTATGGGTAATTTAGCATGGCAGATCCACCCTAACCAACACATTCCTGGGCACTATGGGTAATTTAGCATGGCCGATCCACCCTAATCTACACATCCCTGGGCACTATGGGTAATTTAGCATGGCCGATCCACCCTAACCTACACATCCCTGGGCACTATGGGTAATTTAACATGGCCGATCCACCCTAACCTACACATCCCTGGGCACAATGGATAATTTAGCATGGCCAATCCACCCTAACCTGCACATCCCTGAACACTATGGATAATTTAGCATGGCTGATCCACCCTAACCAACACATCCCTGGGCACTATGGGCAATTTAGCATGGCCAATCCACCCTAACCTACACATCCCTGGGCACTATGGGTAATTCAGCATGGTCGATCCACCCTAATCTGCAAATCCCTGGACACTACGGGTAATTTAGCATAGCCAATCCACCCTAACCTGCACATCCCTGGGCACTATGGGTAATTCAGCATGGCCAATGCACCCTAACCTACACATCCCTGGGCACTATGGGTAAGTTGACGTGACCGATCCACCCTAATCTACACATCCCTGGGCACTATGGGTAATTTAGCATGGCCGATCCAACCTAATCTACACATCCTGGGCACTACAGGTAATTTAGCATGTCCACAGAGTCCACCCTAATCTATACATCCCTGTGCACTATGGGTAATGGGATGGCTGATCCACCCTAACCAACACATTCCTGGGCACTATGTGCAATTTAGCCTGGCCAATCCACCCTAACCTACACATCCCTGGGCACTATGGGTAATTCAGCATGGCCGATCCACCCTAATCTGTAAATCCCTGGACACTACGGGTAATTTAGCATGGCCAATCCACCCTAACCTGCACATCCCTGAACACTATGGGTAATTTAGCATGGCCAATCCACCCTAACCAACACATCCCTGGTTACTATGGGTAATTTAGCATGGCCGATTCACCCTAACCTACACATCCCTGGGCACTATGGGTAATTTAGCATGGCCGATCCAACCTAACCTGCACATCCCTGGGCACTATGGGTAATTTAGCATGGCTGATCCACCCTAACCTATACATCCCTGAGCACATTGGGTAATTTTTCATGGCCGATCCACCCTAACCTACACATCCCTGGGCACAATGGGTAATTTAGCATGGCCGATCCAACCTAATCTACACATCCTGGACACTATGGGTAATTTAGCATGGCCGATTCACCCTAACCTGCACATCCCTGGGCACTATGGGTAATTTAGCATGGCCGATCCACCCTAACCTTCACATCCCTGGATACTATGGGTAATTCAACATGGCCAATCCACCCTAACCTGCACAGACACAGGGAGAATGTGCAAGCTCCACACGGACAGTCACCTGAGAGTGGGATCGAACCTGGGTCCCTGGTGCTGTGAGACAGCAGTGCTAACCACCGTGCAACCCAGTGGGAATGGGACAAAGTGCAAAGCTAAGGTCGCAGGCCATCTCCCCTGCTCTCTTTGTTTTGAACATTGCCTTTCATAACCATTTAAGAGGGCAGCTGGACTCCACGAGGTAACCTCTGTTTTGGTGTGTGTACCTCTGATGGTGCAATATCTTAAGCAAAGAGTACTTAACAATTGAGGAAACCAATACTGATTGATGAAATCCAGATGCAAGTGAGTCACAATCTCATTGAGTAACAGAACAGATTTCAGGGCTGAAAGGTGTCCTCCTGTCTCTAAGGCAGGAGGTAAACTGCAGACTAAGTTGGGAAGAGTACAGGGGATAGGATAGGAAATATTGAATTGAATTAGTTTTATTGTCTTGCATACTCACATGAGTGTAGTGAAAAGTCTACAAGTTGCCGTTCATAGGTACCATCTTAGGTACAAGGTACCTCGGTACAGATTCTTCAATGTCAAAAACGTGTGGCGCTGCAAAAGCACAGCAGGTCAGATAGCATCCGAGGAGCAGAAGAGTCGACGTTTTGAGCTTACATCTTCGTCAGGAATCTTACCTGGTGCGGATGAGGAAGAAGCTTTTGGAGTCTCGTGGTGGGATGGGGTTGGGTTACAGTTAGTCCAGAGAAGGAACCAGGCAGCGATGGAGTATCAGCCAGAGGTCCTGACCACCAGGAACGAATCGGGAAGTGAATGTTTCTCGTTCAACAGTCTCCACATGTCTCGCCCCCTGAACAATAACTCCAACCTGCCTTCATGTAGCGTCTTTTGACATCATGAAACTTGGCCAAACAGTCTTTAAGGGGCAGCTTTGGGAGGAGTAGGTGGAAGAAGATTTGGAGAGATTTCCCAGAAACTAGGAGTCAGAAGGAGGGAGGATTAGCTACTTGAAGCCGGATTGGCTTACAGTGATGATGGCCAAGTCACCATAGCCCTGATGGACAATAGGGACGTCCTTTCATTAGGGAGAGAGACGGCTGGTGGTGATTTAGCCAGAGGGTCACCACACCTCAGATGAGAAGGTCAGATCTCCATCGTAACCCCAGCCAATGAGGGACGTGAACCCACACTGCGTCAGAAACCAGCCATCCAGCTTTACTGACCCCCAAAACCGCGTGCAGCAACTCAGAGGAATGCAGAGCTGGAGAGGTTTGTGGGGTAGAGATAAAATGGCCGTCTCCTGCTCCTATTTCCTACACCCTAAACCTTCACCAAGACCACTCTCTCCCACAAAAGGTAGAGTCAGGGACGCATTGTAGGACTGAGAGATCAGAGACACTTTGATGATGGATGGGTGGGGCTTGATGGGAGCAGGAGAGGTTTTGGATGATCTGAAGATTCAGAAGAGGGCACATAGACTCTGAGCTCATACCTTTGAGAATGAAGAGTTGTAAATGTACTGGGGAATATAGCAGGTAAAGATAGCAGGCCAAGGAGAGGCATGGTCAAAGGAAACTCAAGGTCTGTGTAGTTTGTGTTTTTATACAGCACAGAAGAGGTCGTTCGGTCCATCGAGTCTCTACTGCACATAAACAACCCTATCCCACTCTCCAATACTAGATCCATTGCCTTGGACGTTACAACATTTCCTGTGGTTCAACCTTTTTAAAGGTTGTGAGATTTCCTGCCTCTAATATTTATTCTATCCATGCCCCTCATAATTTTGTAAACCTCTATAAGGTCACCCCTCAGCCTCCGACGCTCCAGGGAAAACAGCTCCAGCCTGTTCAGCCTCTCCCTATAGCTCAAATCCTCCAACCCTGTCTGCATCCTTGTAAATCTTTTCTGAACCCGGTGTGGACTTGTTGGGCTGAAGGGCCTGTTTCCACACTGTAGGGAATCTAATCTAATCTAAAGCTGTACAGCACGGAAACAGACCCTGCGGACTGACCCGTCCATGCCGACCAGATATCCCAACCCAATTTAGTCCCATTTGCCAGCACTTGGACCATATCCCTCCAAACCCTTCCTATTCATGTACCCATCCCAATGCCTTTTAAATGTTGCAATTGTACCAGCCTCCACCACTTTCTCTGGCAGCTCATTCCATAAACGCACCACCCTCTGCATGAGAAAGTTGCCCCTTAGGACCCTTTTAAAATGTTCCCCTCTCACTTTAAACCTATGCCCTCTAATTCTGGTCTCACTTATCCTGGGGAAATGACCTTGCCAATTTACCCTATCCTTGCCCCTCATGATTTTATAAGGCCATCCTTCAGCCTCTGACACTCCAGGGAAAACAGCTCCAACCAATTCAGCCTCTCCCTGTAGCTCAAACCCGCCAACATACTTGTAAACCTTTTCTGAACCCTGCTACGTTCTTTTTTAAAAGGTTGTGAAGTTTCCTGACTCTAATACCCTCTCAGGCAGAGCATTCCAGATTCTCACCACCCTCAGGGCGGGGGACATTTTTCCTCAAATCTCACCACACACCCCATCTCCTGAGAACTCCCTGTCTTTCACCTTAGTATTATGCCCCTTTCTTATTGATCCTTCAGTGAAGGGGGGCTGCTGCCTCCTCACCCCCCCTTCTCCAAGTCCCTGCTCATTTAATACACCTAGGATGGATACCCTCTCAACCGTCTTCACTCCAACGAGTGCCCGAGGTGTATAAAATGAGAGGGTATGTATAAATAAATAACCTGACTTTCTCCAGCCTCTCTTTGTCGCTAAGCTGCTTCATCCCAGGCCAACATCAGTTGGAACTGCACTCTCTCCAGTGAGGTCACTGTGACTGAGTGACTCAGGGATTGGGGCAGACAGGATTCACAAACTGGGTCGTGAGCCAATCTTTTGAACCAGTGCCCGCCCTCTCGGAATAAGGGGCAGGCCATTTGTGAGGGAGACGAGGCGGACATTTCTTCACTCAGAGGCTGGTACATCTTTGGCATTGTCTGAGCCAACGGGCTGCGGAGGAACAGTCAATGACTAGGTCCAGGTTTCAAGGGATACGGAGGGTGTTGTGGAAAGCTAAAGGATCAGTTCAAAGGCAGAGAAATCTCTTAGAAGTCGTTCTCTTGCTGCTACTTCCTGCACCCAACCCTTAACCAATAGCCAAAATACTAACAGAAAGAGAAAGCTGTTTTGTATTCATTCACGGGATGTGGGCATCGCTGGCCAGGTCCAGCATTTATTGCCCATTCCTAATTGCCCCAGAGGGCAGTTAAGAGTCAACCACATTGCCGTGAGTCTGTAGTCACATGTAGGCCAGACCAGGTAAGGATGGCAGTTTCTTCCCTAAAGGGTATTGATGAACGAGTTGGGTTTTTCATAGAATCATAGAGTCCCTACAGAGTGGAAACAGGTGATTTGGCCCAACAAATCCACACCGACCCTCCGAAGAGTATCCCACCCGGACCCATTCCCATTCTCTATTACTCTACATTTACCCCTGACTGATGCACCTAACCCACACATCCCTGAACACTATGGGCAATTTCCCATGGCCAATCCACCCTGACCTGCACATCTTTGGACTGTGGGAGGAAACCGGAGCACCTGGAGGAAACCCACGCAGACACGGGGAGAACGTGCAAACTCCACACAGTCAGTCGCCTGAGGCGGGAATTGAACCCGGGTCTCTGGCGCTGTGAGGCTGAACCACCATGTCACCCCTGACAATAGATACATGATTATCATTAGACTCTTAATTCCAGACACACGTTGAATTCAAATTCCATCTGCCGTGGTAGGATTTGAACCCAAGTTCCCTGGAATATTACCAGGGTCTCTGGATTAACAGTCCAGTGATAACAACACTAGGCTGTTGCCTCCCTCCGTGTGCTTGAGGAGAAAGTGCTGGAAAAACTCAGCACATCTGTGGAAATCAGAGTTACCACTTCAAGTCAGAACTAAAGTGGACCCAAAACATTCCTGTGTGCGCCTCTCTTTCTCTCCACGGATGCTGCCAGACCTTGCTGAGTTTCTCCAGCAATTTCTGTTCCAGATTCTCCATCAACCGTGGTCCTTTGTTTTATTTCATCCCCAGCGATGAAAAACAAATTGTCTGGTCGTTTTCTCTGAACGCTGTGGGAGCTTGCTGTGCACCAATTGGCTACCTATGTCGCAGCAGCAGCTACACTCCAAAAGAGCTGGTAGGTGCTATAGAAATGGAATCGTTTCCCCTTTATTTCACAGAAGACAAGCTGTCTTCCTCGAACTAATGAGGGTTGTGTTACAAATCAGGCAAGGTCTTTGTCCTCCTCAAAGAGAGAGGCTGGATTTGGTGAATTAGCCTAATCCTGACAAAGTCCGGGACCAACTTGGGAACAGACGGGCTTTTCAACACAAGGCTATTGTTCTCCGAAAGCTGTTAAGTGTCTTCCATCTCCCATATGTTGTTGCCCACGTGCGAGAAAGCGAGCCACAAACCACCCTGGTCACAGGTTCGTCTGAATGGCCGGTGTGTGTTTCAGTTCTTGGCGCGACAAATCCCATTTCTCCGCTCTCAGGGACGGGGTCATCCCGAAATTGAGTCAGCTTTGCAATTAGGCTGTCTGAGCAGGCAGATGGGAACCCCTCCCCTCCCCTGCCCTGCCCACCCACGCACACAGTCAGAACATTCCGGGCTCCTAGCGCCACTTAATTACAACCTCATGCACCTGGGTAGCTGACCCTAATGCATGGCATCTTGGTCTGGGAGATACTGGTGCGGGTCACGTTACGTTTATGTTTGCCCCTTTGTCTGATGTGAGAGGGGTCAAGTACACAAAATGGGGCAGAAATATAAGTCACGGAATTTACTATTAACTGACAATAAATTCTGGCCTAAACAGCTATGCCCAGACCCCGTGAATGAATAAAACAGGCAAATGGGACTAGATTACGTTGGGATATCTGGTTGGCACAAACGAGTTCAACCGAAGGGTCTGTTTCAGTGCTGTACATCTCTATGAGTTTGTGTCTCTAAAATCTACACCTCAGGAAGGATATGTTGGCCTTGGAGGGGGTGAGCATAGGTTTACAAGAATGGAGGGGTTAAGTTGTGAGGAGAAATTGCACAAATTAGGCCCGCTTTCTCCAGAATTTCGAAGGTTAAGGGGGTGATCTGATCAAAGTCTGAGAGATATTTCAGAGCAGATTTAGCAGGACCTTGCCAGGAATGGGGAGGGTATAAGGAGAGGTTGGGACTGGAGTTTGAGAGGTTTATAAAATCATGAGGAGTCTTGATAAGGTGAGTGACAAAGGATTTTCCCCCTAGGGTGGGGGAGTTCAAAACTAGGGGACATATTCTTAAACTGAGAAGAGGAAGATCTAAAAATTATGTGAAGGTCAACATTTTTACACAGGGGATAGTTTGCATGTGGAATGAACTGCCAGAGGAAGTGATGGATAGTTACAACATTGAAAAGACATTTAGACAAGTTCATGAATAGAAAAGATTTAGAGGGATATGGGCCAAGCGCAGGCAGGTGGGGCTAGTTTAGATCGGGAACATGACATGGACTAGTTGGACTGAAGGGTCTGTTTCCCCACTCTATATTGACAGAAAAGACAGGGTAGATAACGATAAACAATGTCTGCTAGCTGAGGTTTTTAGACCTAATGGGTGTAGGCTGAGAATTAGCTCTGGACCGTTCGAGAGAGATGTCAGGAAGGGTCGGTGAGTTTTGGAATTCTCTTCTGCAAATGGCTGTGATGCTGGGTCAATTGTCAATTTTAAATCTGAGGTAGACATGTTTTTGTGAAGCTAAGGTATTAAAGCACATGAGCCAAAGGCAGAGGCCTATGGAGACACCAAAATTGGTGGTTTGGTGGTCAGGGAAGGAGGTTATCTAAGATCTCAAAGGGATCTTGATCAATTAAGCCAATAGGCTGAGGAGTGACAGATGGAATTTAATTTGAATAAATGTGAGGTACTGCATTTTGGTAAAACAAATAAGGACTAGGCTTATACACTTAATGGCAGCGTCCTGGGGAGTGTTGTTGAACACAGAGACCTAAGGGTTGAGGTACACAATTCTTTGAAAGGTGGACAGTGTGATAAAGAGGGTGTTTGGCACACTCGCCTTCTTTGCTCAGACCACAGGAGTTGGGTTGCCTTGTTATGATAGTACAGGATGTTGGTGAGGCCACTTTTGGAGTACTGTGTCCAGTTCTGGTCACCCTGTTATAGTAAGGATATTATTAAATTGCAGTGGGTTCAGAAAAGATTGACAAGAATGTTACTGGACTAGGGAGCTTGAGTTATAAGGAGAGGCCGGATAGGCTGGGACTTTTTTTGACTGGAGTGTAGGAGGCTGAGGGCTGACCTTATGGAGGTTTATAAAATCATGAGAGGTACAGATAAGGTACATAGCAAAGGTCTTTTCCCTCGGGTGGGAGAGTTCAAAACTAAAGGGCATCATTTTAAAGTGAGAGGGGAAAAATTTAAAGGAGACCTGAGGGGCAACTTTTTCACACAGAGGGGAGTTTTTATGTGGAATGAACTGCCTGAGGAAGTGTTGGATGTAGGTACAGTTCCAACATTTAGAAACGTAGAACAGTACAGGCCCTTCGGCCCTCGATGTTGTGATGACCTTTTATCCCACTCTAAGATCAAACTAACCTACATACCCTTCATTTAAAAGATGTTGAGACAGATACATGGATAGGAAAGGTTTGGAGGAATATGGGCCAAAGTCAGGCAGGTGGGGCTAGTTTTAGTTTGGGAAAGTTGGTCAGCATGGATGGGTTGGACCGAAGGGTCTGTTTCCATAGTGTCTGACTCTATCAGCCTTCCCATAATGCCTTTCACAACTTCAAGAGGTTCCACAATTGTTTGCAGCTTATTGGTGGCTGTAGTCTCCATTTTAATGTGGAAAGGACAGCCTCCAATCTCTGCACAGGGGACTCTCACAAAGCAGCAACGAGATAAACGTTAACCCGATTGGTTTTTCCCACAGCTCGTTGTAAAATTAACAACTTGGCCAGCCTCCCATTCTTGCCTTCCAGCCAGCTGCCCTTCTCACCATCACCTCCAGCTTCCCCTCAACGCAGCCTGAACTAGGCCCCAGAGCAGGGCTTGAACCGACAACCTTCCACCTCAGAGGTGAAAGTGCCCACTAAGCCACAGCCGACATTGGCAGAGCAGCTCCGTGAGTGGTGAAGGGATGTCCTTTTGAAATCATGGCACGCGTTGAGCAATGGGATAGGCCTTGCCCAAGAACTCTAAGGGAAGGAGATCTTCTCTGACTTGTTCACTTTTTCCTTGTGCCCCCCTTCTGGGCAATAGTGGGGGTAAAATTCACAAGCTGGTCTTGTGTATCCAATAGACCTAACGTGGGGCCCTGAACCTAGATTTTCGGCCCCATACTCAATCACGGTAGTGTCAGACCTCCAGGGACAGGCACAGAACTGACGGCGTGAGGGAGGATGCTCAGGCCTTGAGGAACACAGGGAAGCATGTCCAGAGGGTGGATTTGCGAGGCTGAAGAAGATTGCAACAGTGCGAAAAGATTCGAGAGAAATGTTAACAACCAAGGATCAGGAGAGCAGAATGTAGAGATGGAGAGGAGGGAGGGAGGACAGGGTGAGTCAGAATGAGGAACCATGTGGCGGAGATATTTTAAGCTTCACTCATTTTACCCCTCGTCCGCTTGTCCTCAGAGCAACCTCGGCACCACCGCAGTCATTCACCTGCCAAGGCTGAGACATGAAATTGTGTGAATCTGACAACAGCCAATCACAGACTCACTGATTTATTTTTGCCTTGAAAGGCCATGAGAAAATAAGAGGGAGACACACACTCACACTCACACATACTCTCACACTCACACACACTCTCACACTCACACACACTCTCACACTCACACACACTCTCACACTCACACACACTCTCATACACTCACACCACACACTGACACCCACACACACCCCAACAAACACACACACAACTGATGCACACAATCCTTTAACTCACAGGAGAGAACACAAATACACTCAAATGGCTGGCATCTCACGCAAGATGGATTTTCATCTACTCTTCCCTTCCCTCCCCCCATTTCCAACGCAACAAGATGCCCCCCCTCCCCAACAAAAACAAAACAATTTCCCGAAATCATTGTGCTTTGGTTCTTGTTTAATTTTTCTTTCCTAAATGTGAAAAGATGGGGGGGGGTGCCAAATCTTTGACAGCGAGCGAAGATGTTCGTGTGTCGGAGGTTGCCATGGCAATGCAGTTCCCTTAAGGTTAATTTATGAAACATTTTGTACCTCATCCTGTGGGAGGGGGGTTGTAGTTGTAATGACTGCCTGAGTTCATAGCATGGGCCTTTGCTTGTCTTTCATGTGTGTTGGATAAGGCAAGGTTCCCTTTAAAAGGCTGTTTTTCTGACAGATGGAGGAACTGCATCATTACCAGGGTAATATTAGCTGCAGTATTCTCCTGGGATGGCGATGGTTTGTGTAGTGAATGTGAGAGGGATTATGGGTAGGTCATTACAGCAGGACTCTGCTACACAATCTGTTCTGTGTAGCTGGCAATTAATGGTTTGTTTGAACAGCATCGGGAGCACCCAGCGAAAAGCAGGATGCTAACCTCCTCCTTTACTCACGGCGCCATCACAGAACGCCGGGCTTTCATCTCGATGTATAAAATGGAGTGGGGAGTTCAGCAGCTTTCAGCTGGCTAGCTGTTTGGGCGGCACGGTGGCTCACTGCTGTCAAATGGCACCAGGGACCCGGGTTCAATTCCACCCTTGGGCGACTGTCTGTGTGGAGTTTGCACGTTCGTTGAATCCCTACAGTGTGGAAATACGCCCTTCGGCCCAACAAGCCCACACTGACCCTCCGAAGAGTATCCCACCCAGACCCATTCCCATATTACTCTACATTTAGCCCTGACTAATACACCTAACCTACACATCCCTGAACACTACGGGACAATTTAGCAGGGCCAATTCAACTAACCTGCACATCTTCAGACTGTGGGGGAAAATCTGCGCAGGCGCAGGGATAACATTCAAACTCCACACAGAGAGTCGCCCGAGACTGGAATTGAACCTGGGTCCCTGGCACTATGAGGCAGCAGTGCTAACCATTGAGCCACCATGCCACCCTACGTGCCTGCGTGAGTTTCCTCCTGGTGCTCTGGTTTCCTCCCACAGTCCAAAGATGTGCAAGTTAGGACGGATTGGCCGTGCTAAATTTCCCCATAGCGTCCGCAGATGCGTAAGTTAGGTGAATTACCACGGCCAATCCTCCTAACCTACAGAGACAGGGATGTGCAGGTTAGGTGGATTGACCACGGTAAATTATCCGTAGTATAGTCAGGGATGTGCAGAGTAGATGGGAAACATGGAGTTATGGGGATAGGGTCAGGGTGAGAGACTCTTTGGAGGCTCGATGCAGAGTTGATGGACCAAATGGCCTTTTTCTACACTGTAGGGATTTAATAATATTCAACTGGTTCAAAGGTTTGTTTGAAAGTATTGTCAAAGTTGGTCTGCAATGCTGTTAGGGTCTAATCAAAGGGAGGAAGGGACACAATGTTCTTATGACATTGGATGTAGCTGACAAGAGATCATACATGCCCTTGTGTAACAAACGAGGTCAGTTCCTGAAATAGCACGCTGTCTTGCCATAGCCCACACTGAGGTCACTTCCAAGTGCTGATGAAGTTTCGTGTGCAGAGCCTCTGGATATCAGACACAAGTGGTATTATCTTCCATAATGACTGTTCCAACCAGCCCACGGCCTACAATGGCAGCACTCCCAGGCTACAAGAAACCGACATGTAACCAAAGTCAGTGTGTCCCCACTGAGAGAGACAGGTCACTGAAGCTTATTTTGCCTTGCGTTCATCAGGACGATTGCAAGAATGCCACATTTCGAACCCTCCGGCAACAATTTACATGGAAGGGATAAAGGTTGGGCCTTCTTTTCTTCATGGTAGTGCCTCATCCAGTCAAAATCAACTGGCCAACCAATCAGCACCCCTCTCTCCTTCATTTGAATTGTTGTGATTGTTTGAAAAATTGGCATTCTTGCATTCGTCCTGAGGAACATGAGATGGAAAGCTTCAGCAACCTCACTCTCTTTTCAAAATAAAATAGTTTGGCAGGTTAAGTATCTATTACAGACACTGAGATGAGGAGTAGTTGCAATCATCAGCTGCAGTTGGAGCCAAGACGAAACAAATTATGATATGCTCTGGTTCACAGACTGTTTACAGACCCCCCTCAAAATATTTCAAGAAGGTAGCGTGGTCCCTGATTATTTTTATTTTAAAAGCAGATGTGAAGTGGGTGTGATGCAATTGGTCAAACCACTCAGCCTTAGACAAAACAAGACAGAATTTATTTAAACACTGCGATTGAAACACAAACAAAAGAAAGTAGAATTTAGAATAACCCAACAATTAGAAAAATTAATCGACATGACACAGTAACTATTGCAAATTGACTATTCCAATATAGCACCATTCCATAAACACACTTCTTGGCAAAAAAATAGGTAGATCCAAACACAGATTCTTACAGGCAGCAGAGAGCAACATCTGGAGAGAGGTTTCAGAGGAATTCTTTACTGAAGCTTGCAATTCTCCTCACACATCTTGTGACAACTACAGCTGTAAAACAAAACCAGAAAAAACAGGCAACATGGTGGCACTGCTGCCTCACAGCACCAGGGTCGATCCCAGCCTCGGGCAACTGTCTGTATGGAGTTTGCACCTTCTCCCTGTGCCTGCGTGGGTTTCCTCCTACAGTCCAAAGATGTGCAGGTTAGGTGAATTGGCCATGCTAAATTGCCCCGCAGTGTTAGGTGCATTTAGTCAGAGGGAAATGGATCTGGGTGGGTTACTCTTCGGAGGGTTGGTGTGGACTTGTTGGGCCTATTTCCACACTGTAGGGAATCTAATCTAATCTAATCTAAAACCTGGGAGAACTGGCCACTCCCCTTCCATTGGTAAATCCAGACGCTTTGGCACCTCTGCCTTTACAACCTCTCTTTTAAAAAAAACCAAGGACAAAATAACTTCTTTCAAGTGACAGCATTATCACACAGACCAACACCTGTATGTCTGAATTAGGTAGGAAAAGGCTACCGAATAACACAAAGTGAAAAATCACACAACACCAGGTTATGGTCCAACAGGTTTATTTGGAAGCACTAGCTTTCGGAGCACTGCTCCTTCATCAGGTGCTTCCAAATAAACCTGTTGGACTATAACCTGGTGTTGTGTGAGTTTTAACTTTGTACACCCCAGTCCAAATGAAGAATACCACAAACACCAGTTTCCACATTTCCCTCTGTTCAAAAGACAATGCGTCACTAGGGACCAACTCAACTCTTGGATTGCTTTGTTTAAAATGAACCAATAATCAAATGAACAACCAATACCTGTTGCCCCCCCCCCCGCCCCCCAAACAATAACCAAACATCAAGGAAACTGAAAAACACAGAGGGGGGAAACAAGAGGATTTAAACCATAATAGTTCTGTGGGAAGGAGGGGAGATGGAGATGGCCACGCCAACCTACCAATTCCAAAAAGCAATCCCAAAACTCTGATTTTTCTAATCCTGTATTTTGAGTTGCTATCAGAAACATCTGGAGCAGTTAGAACTTGAACTGTTCCTCCTGGTCTGGAGGTGAGGATACTACCACGGCATCACAAAAGCCCACAGTGAAGTCAAACAATTAGGGCTCATTCAGGATTTGGGCACAGAGCCATTCAGGTACCAGTGAGCACTGTAGTTCCCTCGCCAAGGAGGGATGGGTGGAGACATAACTGCAAAAGAGAGACGAGTATTTGGGGGATTATGACCATGTCATGTGTATATGCCTGGACCCGTTGCTAGATATACTTTTTGTCAGGTCTAGGAGTAGGCCCAAGGAACCCAATTCTTTTTTCTTTTGTGTGTGTAAACCCACCTCCCAGTTGACAAATGTAAACAGAGAACAAATTATTAGCACTGGCCATTGGGGGGGGGGGGGGGGGGGGGGGGGGGCCGGACAAAAAGAATGCAAGAGG